>NC_080718.1:8458156-8650656 GCF_019097595.1 Hemibagrus wyckioides | reverse complement strand
TTGTGTTTAAACTGCTTCCACTCGTTTGTGGTCACGCAATACAGCCATGCATCACCTACATGACACAAGTCATCAAATAGACCACTATAAAATTAGACACATCTATACCTTGACATCTGGAGTCTGTGTCGTTTATTACTCACTAAGTGTTTCTCGATTAGTAGTGAAGCCACCGAACAGGAAGATGTGATCTGATGACACGGGTATGAAAGAGTGCCATGATCGGCCAACTGGACCGTGCTGAGGTACCAACCTAAAATACGTGCACAAGTACATGAACAAATTCGGACTGTAAGGAGAAGTAAAGAGATTTATTTTATGTGGCAGCTCACATTTCAGTCCATTCCCAGGAATCCATGTTAATATAGTACAGGTCATTTAGCCGATGATCCTGTTGAGAAATATATACTCCTTCTTAATGCAAAAATAAACCGAATATAATTCTCACAGATTTTAGTTTTTAGATACCCACCATATATCGGCCTCCAAAAACATAACCCCTGTTTCCCATAGTAGCACAAGCATGGGCTGCACGTGGGGTAGGAGCATTTCCCTGTGTCACAAGCAAATAAACCAAAGTCTCACAGTGGTTTATAAACCTCCTTCAAGATGATGACATTTAAAGGATTAATGGATTAAATGGATTAATTCTTCAAACAATTAATTGGGATTAAAATCCCATTTCAAGAGCATGCAAAACAATCAAAATGGAAGCACACCATCAGCCAGTCAAAAATAAATAACTACCTTAGTAATAGGTTGACTCCAATCTGACATTTCAAGGTTAAGAATGTGAATGTGATTGTTCCAGCCCCGTCCTTGGTGGTTACCCTGGAAGAGCATCACATTTAAGCCTTTCACTATTTGTTCTTATTTTTAAGTAACACTTAAAAACAGTTTGGTTGCCTACCACAAGCGAATTTTCATCTAATTCAAACGTTCCTCGATGGTATGCTTCTGCCTCGTAGCCATAACCCCCAAAATACACCAGCCTATGATTGCAAGAAATAGTTCAAATAAACTTTAGAGGATACAAATTTGTATGCAGCTGCAAATTCTTGTTACTCATATGGATCCCAGTGTTTAATGATTTCCGTTATGTACATATAATAATCTTTCACAAAAAGCTTTTTTTTTTAAATTAAAAAATCACACTGACTGTAAATTTAAATATTAATTGACAGCATTATTAATTCTGATAAAAATTTGTAACCCAAATATTTTAGCTAAACATTTTAACCCAAAACCTGCCTCTGCCAGGGACTTGATTGCCCCCGAGATGGAACTTTCAATAAAATGCTGACCCACAACATACAGCCAATTTCAACACAATAATGGTTAAAGAAACAGAAAAATTGTTGCTGTTTAGTGGTCACTTAAGTCTCCTGATTAAGAGAGCACTACTGATCAGAAGGCTGGGGGTTCAAGCTATAGTACCGCCAAACTTTACTGCAAGGCCTTTAACCCTCTCTGTTGCAGGGGCACCTTTCACTGTGTACTCTGATCCCTAATCCTCTGGGAAATAAGAATTTTTCTACACCATAATGTATGTGTGATAAATAAAGGTGTCATGAAGCTAAAAATGTATGAAGGAGTGTTCTGTATGAAGGAATGGACCAAGATCCTCTTCAATTGTCTCCAGTGTTTTTAGACAAAGTGACCTGGTGCTCTCATTTTCTCCAAGGAATTAGAATATTAAATGAAAGCTCCGTTCTTTTTCTGGTATATATGTTTATTAATTACAAGGCATTAAACACCTTTAAGGTTGCTATTTGCAAAATACATATCTACATTTACATTTCTGGCACTGGGCAGACATCCTTATCCATAGCAACTTTTCTCTCATTTTTTATCCAACTATGCAGCTGAATATTAGGGGCGATGGTAGCTCAAGTGGTTAGGGCTCTGGGTTTTTGATCAGAAGATCAGAGTTCACTCTTTTGAAGATGTGCTGTAGTTCTTTAAGTTCTGCAAATTATGAGATATGGCTCCATGAGTCGAACTTTAAAGACCAGACGTTTTGGAGATGCTCCGACCCACTGGTCTAGCCATCACAACCTGGCCCTTATTAAGGCTGTGCAAATCCTTACATTTGCTCATATTTCCTGCTTCGATCACATCAGATTCAAGAACTTGCTGATTACTAGAGCCCCTTGACACTGTAACAAGAAACTCAACATTATTTATGGCACCTGCCAGTGATTTTAATGTTATGGCTGATCAGTATATGTTCTTATGTTGTTGACTCTGAACTGCCTACTGAATTTCAGGAGATAAGGCATGATAGCATAAATAATAATAATCTCCCAACTTAAATTTGTTTTGAGCCATTATTAAATGTTATACGGCCCCACCAAGAGTTCTATTCATGAGCCACTGCTGCTCAAAGACGATTCCATTCCCACCATGTAGAACCATGATGAATGCTAACCTGTTCATGTACACCCAACAGCCTAATTTGTCTTTACTTGTGGGGGGCAAACCCTTGAGGTCTTTCATTCTCTCCCAATGTAAGTCAGAGGCCCTCAGAGACAGACGATAAACCTGAAAAATATAACAAAAGTGGAAGATAATAATTAAACATCATTAGACCACAGCATGCACTGAAAAGAAATGCGTCACAATCAAAATTTTTTTCACATATTTAGGTACAACACATGCAGCTAATTGTAAAAAGTATTTTTTTAACTCCTACTAAATTTCTGCCAGTAGTAATTAAAACTTACTTAATATTGTAGCATTCTTAACTGATAAAATGCTAGGTGGTTGTTCTACTGCAAGCTACATGCAGAAGATTATTTAGTAAAATTTGGGTTATGCTGTTCTGTACTTTACAATACTTAATCTCACTACTAGTTGTATTAGACATAATATTTATTATGGCCATTACAAAAAGCAGGTGTTTACATTTCCTCTTGGATATACTAGAAGTACATGGTAAAATACACTGCAAATGCTATTACATTTTACAAAACTATTTCACTCCTTTGTGAACTCCAGTCTGGCCTTCTTAATACTCATAAGTTTGCATCTTGTTATGGCCTCTATATTCCTGCTCTTAAAGTTCTCTTCAAACGGTGGATTGTGATACCTTCACCCCTGCCCTGTGTAAGCTGTCGGTTAGGTCATTGACTGTTGTTTTGGGTCTTCAGAATGTTTCTCTCATTAACTGTTGTTTATCTTGGCCAACCTGTATCGGTATCTGTTGCTCACTACACCAGTGATTTCTTTTTTTTTTTTTAGAACATTCCACGTTGTTCTATTGGCTTAGCCCAATGTCTGTGTAATGCCTCTGATTTTTCCTCTTTTCTCAGAATCAAATTGGCTTGCTTTTCTCCCAAAGACAGCTCTCTGCACTTCATGTTGGCATATCCTTTTTAATAACAAATGCTCTTGCTGTGTCACAAGGAGATGTAACCCACTCTGAAGAAAACACTATTCCCCTTTCATATGCATGAGCTCACAGATGATCATAAAACAGATGCTATATAAAATAACTTCTAATTTGAGAATTTAACTGTGCTGTGGTACAATTTTTGAAATAAACACATATTTTTGCTTTATATAAAACAAAGCTTCTTGAATAGACTTGAAAACTAAAAAATAGACTTTCAAACAAGACTTGAAAGACTCTTACTATCGTTCACATGCAACATCTTAGCTCATGCCACCTTTCTATATACTATAATATCATGTTGTTAAATCATGTTGTTCTTTGCTGATCTGGTGTGCACATACAGGTGCATCTCAAAAAGTTACAATATTATGGAAAAGTTCAATATTTTTTGCAAGTATTTTTTGTAAGTAGTTTTATGCAGTATAAATACCACAAATCTCATAGGAACGACTGCTGACTTGACAGTTGTCCAGAAGACACTCAGTGACACACTCCATAAGGATGGTAAGCCACAGAAGATCATTGTGAACAGCCAGCCCTTTCAGCAGAGTGCTGAATAAAAGCATATTCATGGAAAGTTGATTGGAAGGGCAAAGGATAGGAAAAGGTGCACAAAGGTAATAGGTAATAGGGATGACTGTAGCCTTGAGAAGATTGTGAAGAAAAAGCTGGTTCAAGAACATGGGGGGGTTCATAAGGAGTGGAATGAGGCTGGAGTCAGTGCATTGAAAGCCACCACAGACACGTGTCCAGGAAATGGGCTAGTGTCACATTCCTAAACCAGAGACAACATCAGAAGCATCTTACCTGGACTAACTAGAAGTAGTAGTTCCAAAGTCTGCTTTTCAGGTGAAAGTTAAATTTGCAGTTCATTTGGAAATCAAGGTCCCAGAGTCTGCCGAAAGAGAGGCACAGAATCCAAGCTGCTTGAAGTTCAGTGTGAAGTGTTCACAGTCAGTGATGATTTGGGGTGCAATGTCATCTGCTGCTGTTGGTCCACTGTGTTTTATTAAGTCCAAAGTCAATGCAGCCATCTACCAAGAGATTTTAGAGCACTTCATGCTTCCATCTGCTGACAAGCTTTATGGAGATGATTTCCTTTTCCAGCAGGATTTGGCCCCTGCCCACAGTGCCAAAACTATTTGGAACTGGTTTGCTGACCGTGGTATTACTGTGCTTGACTGGCCAGCCAACTCACCTGACCTGAACCCTATAGAGAATTTATGGGTGTATTGTCAAGAGGAAGATGAGAGACACCAGACCCCGCATTACAGATGAGCTGAAGGCCGCTATCAAAGCAACCTGGGCTTCCATTACACTTTTAACACTTATGGACTTCCATTACACAGCAGTGCCACAGGCTGATCGCCTCCATTCACAGCTGCATTGACGCAGTAATTTGTGCTCCAACCAAATAGTAAGTGCATAAATAAACATATTTTACATTTGACTTTCTGCATTATAAATCATTTATTTGATTATCTTATAAAATATGCAACAATTTTGAGATGCTAGATTTTTTATTTTCATGAGTTGTGAGCCATAATTATCTAAATTAAAAAAAAAATGTTCATGTGTAATAAATCTAAAATATATCAAAGTTTCAATGTTTCAGTGAAATTGAGGGAAAATATGAATGTTTTTCTTTATATTCTAATTTTTTCAGATGCACCTGTATATGATGCTAACAAAGATCTACCTTTTTAGTGCTTTTTAACTGTGTTCCGAGTTCCTGAATAAACGTTCATGTGGTGAAAATCTTCCAGCCATTTTTGACATGATATCTCTGGGGAAATTACCTTACCAAATTAGTATTTCCTCTAGCATGATGGCCTCCAAAGAGATACAGAATGCCTTCCACACATACGCCACAGCTGCCTGACATTGGGTTAGGGAGATCTCCTCCTGACAGCTGCCTTCTCCTGCAAATATACATGTTTTTGATTTGTTTCAGCATGTAAATCTGTGCTCCAAATTGTACTGCACAAAAGGTATCAAAAATGTACCATCTTCCAGTTTCCATGTTGTATATCCATATTTCGTGCCTTGGTAAATACAAATCAAAGAACCCAGGTGCTTCAGCATTCTGATTTAAAAAAAAGAGAGACATTTTTTACTTTTTTCATAAACTTAATATAAATAATTGGCATGATGATTTCCTCCACTCACCTTATATCCTCCCCAGACATACATACAGTTTCCATCAATCACTGCAATGTGACCACTGCGTTCTGCTGGAATGTCTGAGATGGACTCTAAGTCAGCCCCATCATCCTCAGACCATTCCAGCTCTCCCTGCTCATGCCACCCCAAATCCCTCTCTTCATCACTCACTTCTTCATCCTCAGAATCATTCAACTGTTCTTGGACATCCTGAAGATTGCCATCCTCCTGGTTCGCCATCCTTACCTAGCAACAAGAACGAGCAAAGACTGTATCCTTGTTTTTGCTTTCCTATGTTACGTGTCACTACTAATAACTGGACGCCAGTTTCCTGGGGTACCACCTCCCTGTACATTTTAGATTTCCCTGCTCCAAAACACGCACTTCTGCTCAGGAAGGATTCTTCATTAGCTGATTAGTTACATCGGGCGTTTAAGAGCGAGGAAAATATTAATATATTTAGGATAGGTGGTACTCCAGGACCAAAGCTGAGAACCTGTAGAGAGTTGTTTATGTTGGTGCCACTATCTTGACATCTTTATTGTTAACATAAAGTTAATATTCATATCGCGATTTCATCATCCCAAATAAAACGTAGAAACCATGCATAAACAACTAAACGTGCATAAACATGAAACACTTCAGAACTACGTATGACCTGTTGTTTAATAGGTAAAAACTTGTACAAAAGCTAAGCTCTATAAGCGTTATTGCTCAGAAATGCGTTTAATATGGTAGTACTCACGCGATTAAACGAAACTTTGCTAATGTACTAGCAAGACCAGTTATTTCGGGCCTTTTAGAGGAAGTGACTTCAGGCACCGTTGAGCCGCCATAATGATAGAGTCAACTTGAGATAGGGTTACGGCTAAAAACGAACACTAACCTACTAAATAGTATAGCGGTATACTGCTGCTGTACTATTTCTCCGTACTGTTTAGTGTGATGACGTAGAGAAAGCGTTTTGCGCATGTGCAAATAAACAGCTCGGCGCGGGAGAGTCGTCTTTCAAATAAACCCTGTAGCAGCTAGTTACTTCGGTTTAATTTATAGATCGTTAGCAAAAAATGTACTGATAATATGACTAAGCCCTTTAGGTTACTAGAAATATAACATTCACATTCATTTTAAAAGTACAGTCCGAGGTTTTGTGGCGTTGTAAACTAACGTAAGCTAATTAATTGCAATGCTAAACTTTAAATACTTTGAAGATTAGCGACCGAGTGTAGTGGTCGGGTTTTATCCATATCTTGCTGTTATGTTGTTTCATTTGCTTCATTTTGGGACATTATTTTGTATGTAGCTAATTTGTGTTATATTCCATGCTAGCCAACTCTCTTTCTAACTCTCAGGCTATTCAGTGACAAATACACGCACCCAGACATGTTAGCATTACTATTCTACTAGAACTTTTTAGCACTGGTTAGCTTGTTAACTAGTTAAAGTTAACAGTTTACATTCCCCGTTCAAATTACCGTTATGATGTCCAGCGGGTGAAGCAATTGGTGTTGTCTTGTTTCGCCGCGATGAAGTTGCAGTGCGACGTTGAGGTTGTAAACCGAATGCTGCCTACATTTGGTGTTAAAAACAAAGGCAGAGGCTCCAGGGCCGTGCTGTCTATCGGGAAACATGTCGATAAAAATACACAGCGGGCTAACGTCTATTTATTGATATGCACAGCAAAAGACAAAGCTGGATCCAAGTACAAGGCAAGTGTCCTCCTTTTGGATTTGGGTTTTGAATAGCCGTTACTGAAGCTTAGGCATTATGACAGTTTATCACCTATATCTGATACACCGATAAATTGCTAAATAAATAATAATAAAAAAAACTTTTCAACGATGGGGTCTGATATGTAGCTGAGTTACTGATACCACCAGGAAGATTATTTTACAATAACAGCACGATGTGAAGTGTTTTATTTCACAGCAATTTGCCAACAGTTGCAGTATTTCGTTTATTCAAGAACCATACGTAAATCTGTTTGTGTTGTGGAACGTATGCTAGACGTTTTAGTTGCCGTTATCATGTAGGTTATAGCAAATACTGTATAAGCAGTCATCCCTTACTCAGCCTTTTGAATTTAAAGTCCTCTTTCCAGTAGCAGAGATATAACACTGACAGTGAAGTCTCCTTGCATCAACGTTTCCTTACAGAAAATGTCACCATACCAGTGATAAATTGTATAATATTCATTTTATTTTATTGTTATAAGCCTTTGATAATGTGTCGCATCCAGTGTTGTGCAAGTTCTTTCTATACAAACTATAACGCTAGGGCACTACAGTTGGCACTACTGTTATAACTGCTGTTACAAAGAATTATATTGCCAAATTCCCTATTTTTTTAACACTGTGCTCTTGAATGCTCATTCTGATTGGCTAGATGTTGTTGATTTTACGCACCTGATGCCACTGCCTTTTGTTACTTTCTACATGTAAAGCTAAAGGAGAATATAGAGAAGTTTTTCACATGCTTTGTAGAAGAGGGGAAAGCTACAGTACGACTTAAAGAGCCCATGGTGGACATCTGCATGAGCAAGGTAATGTTTTTTTCTCCATTGATGATAGTAACTAATTGATACATATGATTCATTATTTCAGAATTTGCAAATTCCAAAGATATCAGTGTTTGACCTCAATTCATTCCAAAAGTCTGGACGAATACCGGTTTGGTCGAAAACCAAATTATTTTTCCCCATAGGAAATAATGTAAAACGAATTAATCTGTTTCGACTCAATAGTTGATCTCACAGCTTGGCAACATTGATGCCTGATTTACCCTTTTTTGGAGACATGACTACTGAAATTATACCACAAAAGATAGCGTGGGGTTATAACACAAGCACTCACAGATGACGCTTTCAGAACAGATGATCCGCATAAACTGCTTCACCTCTATTGTCTACGCCAGGTTACGCTGCATGGAAAGTGTGTGCAGCATGGGCGTCGCTAGGCCATTTTTAGGGGGGTTTTAACAATTCTACTCAGCCCCTCTAAAAATTCTGTGATTCTCCATAAACTGTACACAAATTCGTGATTGCCTCAGTCCCCGTTAAATTTCATATGAAAACGGTGGCAGACTTCAGCTCCTCCCAGTCTTTCAGCGTGTTCTTCAATTCGCAGAGCGAGGACAAGAGTGCTATGCAATACAGTGGAATGCTGCAATAAGTTTACCATCCTACCCTGTTAGTCAAACGTTTATTTTTTTATTTTTTTACTCTTATACCCTCATTGGGGGCTGAGCCTCCCTTAAATGAAAATTCATTATTTGATATTCGTTGCAATCCTGTATGAAACAAGAACCAGTGTATCTGAAGGGTGAATCGTACACCAAGGTCAAATTGACTCGAAAATTCAAATTGAGTACTGAAAATTCGAACATGTGTGGTCGTGGACCGAGGTACCACTGTATATAAAATGTGTATGTATGTGTGTCTACACTGATCAGGCATAACTTTATGACCACCTGCCTAATATTGTGTTGGTTCCCTCTTTTGCTGCTAAAACAGCCCTGACCAATCAAGGCTTGGACTCCACTAGATCTCTGAAGGTGTGCTATGGTATCTGGCACCAAGATGTTAGCAGCAAGTCCTTCAAGTTGCAAAGTGGGGCCTCCATGGATCGAACGTATTTGTTCAGCACATCTCACAGATGCTCAATTGGATTGAGATTGGAGGCCAAGTCAACACCTCAGTCTCATTGTTGTGTTCATCAAACCATTCCTGAACCACGCTTGCTTTGTGGCCCGGCGCATTATCCTGCTGAAAAAGGCCACAGCCATCAGGGAATACTGTTTCCATGAAAGGATGTACATGGTCTGCAACAATGTGTAGGTAGGTGGTACCTACTTGCCTTTTTCCCATAGTGCATCCTGCTGCCACGTGTTCCCCTGGTAAGAGACGCACCCATCCATCCACGTGATATAAAAGAAAACGTGATTCATCATACTAGGTCACCTTCTTCCATTGCTGCTTGGTCCAGATCTGATGCTCATGTGCCCATTGTTGGTGCTTTCAGCTGTACACAATAAACTGTGATGCACTGTGTATTCTGACACCTTTCTATCAGAACCAGCAATTTGAGCAACAGTAGCTCGTCAGTTGGATCGGATCACACGGGCAAGCCTTCCTTCTCCACGTGCATCAGTGAGCCTTGGCCGCCCATGACCCTGTCGCTGGTTCACCACTGTTCCTTCCACCACTTTTGGTAGATACTGACCACTGCAGACTGGGAACACCCCACAAGAGCTGCAGTTTTGGAGATGCTCTGATCCAGTCATCTAACCCTAACCCTCTCAAATCCTAACGCTTGCCCATTTTTCCTGCTTCCCACCCAGCATCAGGTGGCATGATGAGGAGATAATCAGCATTATGCACTTCCTGTCAGTGGTTATAATGTTATGCCTGATCGGTGTATCTCTCTGTCTCGTATATACACACACGTACACATTTTAGATCATTTCACATCATAGGTACATAAAATGATAGTGACTTTATTGAGTTTCACTTTTCTTAATGCATCTATTTTAGGCGGATACCACCAGCTTGAAAACCTTCCTCTCGGCTGCTCAACTTGCACACAGAGGAACCGTTAGGGAGAGCATTCCCCTCTCCACACTTACCCCTGTTCGTGCCAGAGATGTGGAGAAACCCAAAAAGAAGCTCACCATCATGTCCAAGAAGGACTATCCCCTCACATCTAGCTTCCCCTACTCTCTCGAGCAGCTGCAAGTGTCTTACTGCAAGCTAGCCAGGGTGGACATGCGCATGCTGTCTCTAAAATCACTGCGAACACTTGACCTCAGCAATAACCACATCAAGAAACTTCCAGATACCATCGGTGACCTTCAACTCCTAACAGAACTGATTCTCCATAACAACCACTTAGAGAGCTTCAGTGAAGCACTATGCCTCTCCAGCCTCCAGAAATCACTTCAACATCTAGACCTAAGCCAGAACTGCATAAAGCTGCTGCCTGCTTGCTTTTGCAAGTTACGTGAGCTTGTTAGCCTTAAAATGGATGACAATGAGCTGGAACAGCTGCCTTTTCATATTGGCCAACTCACAAAAATGCGTTTCCTGTCTGCTGCCCACAATAAGTTTACCGTGCTGCCTGGTGACTTCTGCAAGTTGTCACTGGAGAACCTGGATCTGTTCGGGAACCCCTTTGCTCAGCCGAATCCTCTTGATCACAGCATTCAACTCACGTTACCTCTCACTTTGGAGGAGCTGGCCTCTAGAGCTGTGCTAAAATATAGGTATTTTTTTAATGCATTGCTTGACAGATGACTCAAAGATAGCTGCTTTTTAAAACCAGAGCAAGACTATTTGATATTCCTTAAGGTTTTTGGTTTATTTATTATTTAAGAGTTCAGACTAAGACTACTGTGAGATGATAAAAAATATGCAGCCTGTGTGATTAAAAACTGACAGGTGCACACTTTCTTTGGTACATTAGCTTCAGCTTCACTGTAAGATGAAATTAAATTTTAGACACTGGACTTTCAAGCAATTTGTTACATTTTAGGTATTTCTAATGTATTTTATTTTAGTCATGTGCAAACACTAATGTCCTGGGTGTTTTTATTTTTTTTGCAATAGAATCCCTTACGGGCCTCATCTCATTCCCTTTCACCTTTGTGGCGACATGGAACTGGCAAAGGTGTGTAACTGCGGCTGCATCTGTGTAAACTCTTACATACAGACAGCTGTTGGCATGAACCTGCATCTAGTGTCTCACACTGTGGTGCTTGTGGATGACATGGGAGGCACAGAGGCTCCCATTCAGCGACATTTTTGCTCACTAACATGCTACTGCCAATTCCTGGATGGCTGTGTACAGAGAGGACTGAGCTGAGAAGAATTTAACATTAAAGAAGAACCTCTTTCTTGCAGTCCTGTTAATAGTTTCCATGCTCACACAGTAACCTCTGTTATAATCAGCACTTGGTGTTTCTGTTGTTTGCTACCCTTATGTGTGGTAGCAAACGACAGAATTGTGTGATATTGCCACATTAGTAATGAATTAGCTACAGGTTACTGTTAGCCAATCATGAAACATCACATGGCTTGTGGTCTCATGGTCACTATTTATAATTATTTTTATTTCAAATTGACACTTTACAGGTAGACCGTTGGAACAAGATTTATTCCTCAGCGTTCAACCAAATTAATATCAGATAGTTTCAGTAATAGTATCAGTTCATCCAAATGTACAGCCTATGTTTTAAAGGCAGATTTATGATTAGTAAAACAAGGTTGTGTTATGAATTGAAATGATTTTGTGCATGTCATGGTTCTGTTCTTAATATTTTTGGTATATCATCAATAAAGTAACTTTTTAACTTAAAATTTGAGTACTAAACAGTATTGTTTTGTTGTTAAATTGTTATGTTGAGCAATTTACCAGACCATATCAAGACCCCCTTGGAGTGGAGTGAAACCAAACAGTTAATTATTTATATATATTTATTTATATATTATAAATAACAGGTAATTATTTTACCGTTTTTTATTCAAAACCCAAATATTACAGAAATTGAGTAAATCAACTTTTGTTTTTATTAAGTCTTATTAGTTGTTTTTTTTTTACATGCCTTGTTATGAACATGAACAGTATACTACAACTAAGTGAAAATAAAGGATATATTACTCCCCCAAATGTTAAGGACAACTTTGAGTTAGACGTGAGACTGTTATGTGGGAAATTCCCAGATCAACAGATTATGAAATCATAAGCCCTTCTGGTACCAACATACTTTCCATGAATAAAGTTGCATAGTTGACACTTTTTGTTCATTCTGATGTTTAATGTTAAATATCTTCTCCTGTATCCACATGATTCTTTGAAGTTCACTGCTGCTACCTGATTGAACTTAAAATTAACATGAATGTATAGGTGTGCAGGGGTTTCTAAAAAAGAGGATGGAGAATATACACTGATCATCCATAACAGGAAAACTGCCTAATATTTTGTTGGTCCTTCTTGTGCCACCAAAACAGCTCTGACCCATCTAAGGGGGACCAACACAATATTTAGACTGGTAACATTGTATCTTTTTTTGCATTGGTGTCTGTGATTAATGGTTTAGTAATTGCAGCTCTTCCTTGCATGTTGGCTTTTTAAAGTTCTCTGTGGACTGTTTTTGTGGAAACTGGGTTTATAAGGTGGATATTAAGTTCTGCTATCACTTTTGCTGCAGGAGTTCTGTGTGGTTTGGACACAACATCCAAGGGTACATCCAAGGGTTCGATAGGCCCTATCATTAAGTTTTGATTTATCCACTTTTCTTCTTGGCTGATGAAGCCCTGCCATGCTTTGTATATGCAGTCATAAGAATGTTGCTCTTGAAACACCAAAGAGTTGGGCTGTATAGGTTTCAGATGCTCCTGCTAAACAGGCTCCCACATTCTGTTCCCTTTGAAAGTCTGACAAGTCACCCATTTGAACAATGTCTTAAATTGCTGAGCACAACTTGTTTTATACTGGCAAGTAACCTAAACAATACATAGCAATGAAAAATAAATAAATGATAATCACATTGAATTACCTAGGCAGGCAGGTTGTTCTAAACATCTTGGAGAGCTAACCAAAGATATTCTGTGGATGTAGGCTGCCTCAAGTCCTTCTGTCTTTTCATGTAATCTCAAACAGACTTGATGATGTTATCAGGAGACTCTCTGGATTGTAATTATTGTACTGCCCTCCAGCCCTTCTACAAACATCCTGCCTCCTGCTATACAGCTGAAGATACTACATAACATTGCGACTGTGTCTGTTCCCCGAACCAAACGAAAATGTTTTAACAATCAGAAAATTTGTTTTAGTAACCTGATTAACATAAAACTAGATGATAGTGAATGCACAGCCAGCACCTTTGATCTGAAGCTAGGACTGTTAAATATAAGATCTCTGTCAACTAAAACACTTATAATTAATGAACTGATTACTGATCAGGAGTTCAGCGTTCTTTGTTTAACAGAAACATGGATTAAACAAAACGAGTATGTAGCATTAAATGAAGCTTGTCCGCCTGGCTATAGCTATATACATCAACCGCGTCTAACAGGCAGGGGAGGAGGTGTCACAGTTATTCATGATAAGCTAAGCGCCACACAAAAACCCAGACATCAGTTCAACACATTCGAAGCTCTTTATACTAACCTAACGTATGCAAGTACTAATAATAAGTTTACAGAGTCAATTCCACTAATTGTTATTTACAGACCCCCAGGGCCATACTCTGAATTCCTTAATGAATTTGGAGATTTTACTTCAAACCTTGTTGTTTCTTTAGACAAAGCACTAATAGTAGGAGACTTCAACATTCATTTTGATAAGCCAGAAGACCCTCTGAGAACAGCAGTTGTGTCCATCTTAGATTCATTAGGTGTTAATCAAAATGTAATAGGACCCACTTATAATGGAGGTCACACTCTGGATCTCATTTTTACATTTGGATTAAATATAGAAAACAGTCACTCTTCCACAGTCGGAAGCTATCTCAGATCATTATCTAGTTTCATTTAGAATGCGTCTTAGTCACGAGATGCGCAACTTGCCACATTACCGTATGAAGCGTATATTTACGTCTGCTACTGCAGAGAGATTTACCGATAGTCTCCCAAAATTATCACACGATTGGTTCACTGTCTGACCCTACAGAACTTGACCAGGCGACTGATTACTTGGAGTCATTATTTCGGAACACCCTAGACACTGTAGCTCCACTTAAAAGGAAAAAAATTAAAGACAAGAAACTAGCACCCTGGTACAACAACCACACACGAGCTTTAAAACAATCAGCTAGGAAACTAGAGCGTAAATGGCGTCAAACTAAATTAGCAGTATTCCAGATTGCGTGGAAGGAAAGCCTTCTGAGATACAAAAATTCTCTTAGTACTGCTAGATCAGCGTATCTCTCTAAGCCCTAATTGAAGATAACAAAAACAATCCAAAATTTTTATTTAGCACTGTAGCAAAACTAACTAGGAGTAAAGCCACTGTAGAAAAGCGCACACCATCTACATTTAGCAGCAATGACTTCATGAATTTTTTCAATGAAAAAATTGACAATATCAGGCAAAAAATTCAGACTATTAATTTAAAACCATATTATTTGATAGATAATCCTTTAGATAATATAGCTATTTCTGATCAGAGCTTAGAGTGCTTCACTCCACTTCAAGAGCCTGATCTAATTTCACTAATTTCTTCTTCAAAATCTTCTACCTGCATCCTAGATCCTTTACCCACATCTTTCCTTAAACAGATATTACCAGTAGCTACTGAACCCCTTCTAAAAGTAATTAATTCTTCTCTAAGCATTGGCTATGTGCCTAAATCTTTTAAGCTAGCAGTTATCAAACCCTTGATTAAAAAAACGGAACTCGACCCCTGTCAGCTGTCTAACTATAGACTGATATCAAACCTGCCCTTTATCTCCAAGATCATAGAAAAGGCTGTAGTTATGTTCGTACCTGCATATAAATAACATTTATGAAATGTATCAGTCAGGATTTAGGCCTCATCATAGCACAGAGACAGCACTGGTTAAAGTGGTAAATGACCTGTTACTGGCTTCTGATCAGGGTTGTGTCTCCCTACTGGTGTTACTGGATCTTAGTGCAGCTTTTGACACCACTGACCACACTGTTCTACTTGATACACTAGAACATGTTGTTGGTGTTAAAGGAACAGCCCTCTCCTGGCTCAGGTCTTATTTGACTGACCGTTATCAGTTTGTAGATCTAGATGGTGACTTCTCCATGCATACCAAGGTTATGTTCGGTGTTCCACAAGGTTCTGTCTTAGGCCCACTGCTTTTCTCCCTATATGTTACCCCTTGGTGCAATTATTTGTAAACATGGTATTAGCTTCCAATGTTATGCAGATGAAGCACAGCTATATGTTTCAGCTAAATCAGATGAGAGACACCAGCTTATTAAGACAGAAGAATGTGTAAAGGACATTAGACATTGGATGGCCACTAACTTCCTCCTGCTTAATTCGGACAAGACAGAGGTGCTTGTACTAGGACCACAGGCAGTTAGAAGTGAGCTTTCTGATTACAGAGTAATGGTGGATGGTCTTTTGGTTTCATCTTGTCCAGCAGTAAAAGATCTTGGTTTGATTATTGATTCTGGTCTTTCATTCGAAGCTCATGTAGATAATATCACTAGGGTAACCTTCTTCCATCTTAGGAATATTGCTAAGATAAGAAATATGTTGTTGCTTCATGATGCAGAAAAATTAGTTCATGCTTTTGTTACCTCTAGGTTGGATTATTGTAATGTCTTACTATCTGGATGTTCCAGTAGGTGCATACACAAGCTCCAGTTAGTCCAGAATGCAGCAGCTAGAGTCCTCACCAGAACCAGAAGATATGAGCACATCACTCCTATTTTAGGCACACTACATTGGCTCCCAGTCAAATTTCGCATTGATTATAAAATACTGTTACTAACCTATAAAGCACTAAATGGTCTCGGGCCACAGTACCTGAGCGATCTTTTAGTCTTTTATGATCCGCCACGCCTACTCCGATCAAAGGGTGCTGGTTACTTGGTAGTACCTCAAGTAGCAAAGGCTACAGCAGGGGGCAGAGCTTTCTCTTTCAAAGCCCCAAAGTTATGGAACAGCCTTTCAATTAGTGTTCGGGATTCAGACACAATCTCAATGTTTAAGTCTAGGCTGAAGACACATTTGTTTAGTCAAGCTTTTAATGTATAGTTTTCTTAGGTAAAGGAGCAGATCTGGAAGGTTCATGGTCATAGAGTGTTTGGTGTACTGGGATGTGTTGGATGCTGTCATCTTACCACCCTCGCAAGTCGCTCAGGTTTGCTGACTGTGAAGTGGTTGGATGCTTTATGTCCCGGGAAACCTTCATGTCTGTGATCTTCTGGCTCTCCCTTTTAGTTATGCTGTCATAGCTAGTCTTGCCGGAGTCCCTGCCTGCATTTTACACATAATTCTACACTGTCTTTAAGCATCACATGATCACAAACTTAATATCTTTCTCTTTCTCCCTCTACCTTCTCTGTCGAGCTATACACCCCACTCCTGAGCTCCCAGTGTTTGCCAGTTTCCAGTGCGACCGCTGCCCTACCCCTGGTCGGAGTCTCGCCGCTTGATGGTGCCCACTGATGCTGTGGATGGATCTGTGTGGACCAGGAGACAGCCATGGACAGAGCCACTTGGGGACTTTCACACCATCACAGATATGCCATTTCATCTGTCAGCCCGTGACAGCAAAGAACTAGTGTTTATAATGACCTTAGAAACTACAATGACCTAATAGTTCCTCATGGGTCATTGATTGCTGTTGTAGAAAGGACATTAATCAGCTACAGTTACATTATTTTCTGTTTAGTGTCACCCAAATGAGGATGGGTTCCCTTCTGAGCCTGGTTCCTCTCAAGGTTTCTTCCTTTCCATCCCAGGGAGTTTTTCCTTGCCACCATTGCCACAGGCTTGCTCATTAGGGATAAAATAGTCTAATTATAGAATTTAATAATTTATTATTATTTCTAGTTAATTAGTTATTTTTATTTTTTTTAATTATTTTTCATTTTCCCCTCCCCTTTCTCTGTTTTCTTCTTTTGTAAAGCTGCTTAGAGATAATGTTCATTGTAAAAGGCGCTATACAAAATAAATTGAATTGAATTGAATACTAGATGGCTTATAAGCATGCTAAACAGCATGAAAAGAAAAAAAAAAACAAACAAACATGGGTGCACCTCAGTCCCACTGGTTTCCACCAGTTATTTCTGATTGCATTGCTTGACATCTTCCGATGTTGAAGGAAAGTATGCATGATGCCTTTCATCTGCTGCATGAAGTTTCTTTGGCTGACCACTTCATCTACAGTCTGCCTACCTGTTTCTTGTGCTTCTTCAAAATAGTTTGAGCAGTACATCTTGACATCCCAGTTTACTTTGAAATCTTTGCCTGGGAGAGACCTTGCTGATGCAGTATAAATACCTTGTTTCTTGTTGCTGGGTTCAGTCTTGCCATGGTGTATGTCCTGTGACATGAAATTGTCTTCCACAACCTCATCTTAGTAGCAGAGTTTGGCTGTTCTCTCAGTTTAAAGCCTCATACCCAACTATTTCTGTTTCAGTTAATGACTGTGTTTCAAACTACATATGAAATTGTTGATCATTATCACCTGCTTGGTATAATTGGTTAATCACACACATGACTCTAATCCACCCCCCACCCCCGCCCCCCAAAAAAGAGAAGTAAAAAATAATGTAGAGAAAATGGCTTTTACTTATTAACTGGCAATGATCAAATAGTCATTTTTAATTTTAATTCTTTGGATGGTTACATATTTCAAGTAATAGTGATGTTATTCATTACTACAACCTCGCTAACAAATAGCACACATGTGTCAAATATGTTAGCCATAAATTAACATAAGTGGGCCATGTTTTTAGTCAAGCTCAAACCATAGAGTGTTCTGAAAGGAGAGGGCAGCAGATGTGGTATGGTCAATATTAATAACCTCACTGCCATCTTCAGGGTTTTTCTCTTTAATGATAGTAGGAATGGGAAAACTGAAATCTGTTTTGCTCTGTTTGGAAGAATCAACATCTACTTGCTCGTTCAGTGGCACTAGGGAGGGACTTTGTTTGGTAGAGCTGTTTTGATCTTCAGATAATGCCCCAGTCTGTTCAAGTCTGCACAAAATATTTATTGAGTCTGATGGAGAATTCACTTGGTTCAGTCCATCACTGATGGGTGATGACTCCACCGCAGATTTTCCTGTTACCCAAATGGATGAGTTGGCAGGAACATTTTGAACATTGATTAATGCGTCTTTTAAATGGGATGCAGTCTGTTTCATTTGGGACTCAACTACAGGAAACGTTTCCTGTAAAACAAGATCAATTTAAGTTTTATACTGATTATGACAGGGACATCCAATCTTCATCCACAAACGTGTGGCAGCAAGTTTTCATTCTAATCAAATAAGAGCTACACCTGAAAGTTGACTAAAGTCCAAACTCAACTAATTACACAAGTAGAATCAGGTGTGTCTTCTCTTGATTGGATGAAAAGCTGTAGCCATACCAGTCCTCTGTGGATAAGACTAGACTTTCCCAAAGATCAACTGAAAAAAGGTACTTTCATGCTTTAGAAATTTCATATAAACTTGGCTTTTAATTTGTACTAGCATACATGAAGCTGAAGAGGGACTTGGTAAACCTGATATCTCTTACCTTTTTTGGCCCATTCATAGCATTCTCCGATGATCTTGAAGCCTTAGTGTTGTTTATTTCACAAGTGAGTGTTGCATCTGCCCTGGACAACTGTAATGGTGTAGATTTGGATTCCAAAAAGTTCATTTTATAACTTTCTACCTCAACAAAGGAGAATTGCACAATTTCTTCATCTGCTTGCACAGGTCTGTTTTCTTGAGGGTGTGCTTTGCAAATTTCATCTGAGATCATCAGCTCACTCTGTACCTTTTTGACCAGTTCTGCTTCATATATCGCTTTATCTGCTGTCTCCATCACAACACTATAGTCATTTTCAGGCTGATTCCCCTCAACATGAGCCACAGCATGGTTCTTAGCTGGCTGTACAGCTAAAGTTATGGTAAGCTGTTTTTTAGCCTTGTTGAATTTGGCATCTCCTTTGTCAGCATCCACAGGATAGGATAACTGTAGCTCTAGTTTGTAATCTGACTTTTGAGACTCTAAAGCCAGTTTTCTGTCAGTCACGTTAAGGTCAACATCTGCTGCTGATTTGAGAAGTGGTAAATCTATGGTAATGACAATCTCTTTTGGGCGTGGACCTGGAGCTGAGTCTCTGGAGCATCTATAGTCTTGCAGATCCACAAAAGATCTATATTTGATAGTGTAATGTGGTTGTATATGCACTAAAGAACTTTGTTTGATAGGACTTTGGGTAAGCAAAGACGACTGGGACTTGGGATTTTTGATTGGCATAGTGTCTGGGTAAAGTATATGGAAAGCTTTGTCATGAGAAGAGGATTCTTCCTTCTTGGGCTCACCAGGGATTTGGTTACGTATTACAGCTGGCTGAGGCACACCTTTGTATTGGATTTTTTTCAGTAACACATTGGTTCTGTCCAGTGTGACATGAAAGGCATTCTCCACCCCTTGTATGGCAGTGCTGTTCACAAGTTTCATGAATCTTTGGTTCTTGCCTGCCATGTAGAGCGTGTGTGGATGAAAAACAACATCATATATTGTGTATTTATTGCCCCTGCTGTCTCTTTCAGGCTTGCCAGGAGTAAGACTGTATGGCAGTGACCAGCACTGCCCAAGCTGGCCATTTTCAGTTCTTTTGGCTTCACATGTGGGCATGTTGATTAGGTTATTTGAGCAGATATTAATAAAACACTTCTCTTTCCTATTCATACTGGTCTTCAGCACATGGTGGGGATTTGGATGTATAAATTTTACCTCTATGCCCCTGTCTTGCTCCAGCTTTGTGATTTCCTCCTCATACTTCTTCTTGTTCTCTGGGTTTGATATTTCCTCTGCGTATTCCTGGAGCAGCTCACGAAACTTCTCCTCCTTCATGGCTTTACTGAAACGGGTTATTTCATCTGTCGTCATATTAAGTTCTTCTAGTTTGTTGCCAAAATCCATGATAAATGTATCGCACATTAATAGCTACCTGAGATGGCAACAACTGTATAAAATAAAATGCAGACGTCGAAGGGTTAAAATATAGCGGTATCCGGTGTTATTTGCAGAAAGCAAAAATTATTTCCGCGTGCGGGGTTTACTCAGCAGCCGAGTGTTTACGTTGCCTTGGAAACCTGTTCTTGGATTCCTGCTAGAGAGACGGAAGCTTTGCGCACGAGAGCGTGTCTGTGCTTGCCTGAATGGAAATAAATCCGCCTGTCTGGGCCACGTTTGTACAGGGCTATTATTAAAACGGGCGGATTTTTAGGAGAAAACACTTAAAAACGTGCTTGCTTCATCACATTTGTTGTATTTCAATACATTACTTAACTTCCAAATCACTCAAAACCATGACAAAATATTCCACTCCTGCACAGAGGCGGTATTCTACCGATGTGTCCTACCTTACCTTATCAAACTGCCCTACCCTAGATTTTGTCTCCTTTGTAGCTGTGATCTTATCAGAAAAATGTCTCCATCAGAAATTTAGAGGAAATATTTTAATATATTGTGTAACTATACAATATTCTGACGTATTATATTTTATGAACATAAAATGCGTCCATACTTGAATCATGAGTTCGTTGGTGTGTAATAGTGAAAGAGAACAGCTGAACCGCGGCTTGTTTACCGCATATACAGGAAAGGTCTTTACTTTAATTTGATTTTGAATATAAACGATGTTAAGGTTAATGCATATAGGAGGAATACCTCTTCAAAACGCTTTCAACTGTCGATGTAGCTCAGGTAACTTTGTGTATCTGGTTTGTTTTTTCCATATTGTTTTCGTTCTCTTTATTTTCCGTGAAGTGCGAGAATAAGACCGAAAAAGGGGACATTCTAAAACGCTTAACGTAGCTTAATGCAAGACCTGGAGCTAATTTCTACACATTTCTTCATGTCATGGAATTAAATGCCATGTGAGTTTTGTTTTATAAAAAGATTAGTCAGATGAGTTAAAACATATCTGAAAATTATAAAATTTAACTGACTATCAACTGCACAGCTTAAATGAAAAAAAATCCTTTTATTTAAGGTTAATGAGTGCCATGAGTACAACAGTGGCAATGAAAAACTCCAATGTAGTTTGTGTAAAGTGCAGGCAGGGACTCCGGCAAGACAAGCTATGACAGCATAACTAAAAGGGAGAGCCGGAAATTGACAGACATGACGGCTTCCCGGGACATAAAGCGTCTATCCACTTCAGTCAGCAAACCTCAGCGACTTGCGAGGGTGGTAAGATGACGGCATCCAAACATCCCAGTACACCAAACACTCTATGCCCATGAACCTTCCAAATCTGCTTATTTTCCTACGAAAAACTATACATTGAAAGCTTGACTAAACAAATGTCTTCAGCCAAGACTTAAACATTGAGACTGTGTCTGAATCCCGAACACTAATTGGAAAGCTGTTCCATAACTGTGGGGCTTTGTAAGAAAAAGCTCTACCCCCTGCTGTAGCCTTCGCTACATGAAGTACTACCAAATAACCTGCACCCTTTGATCGAAGTAGGCGTGGCAGATCATAAATAATTAAAAGATTGCTCAGGTTCGTTTCAACGTCGGAAGATGCCCAGCAGTGCCATCAGCAAAGAACTGGTGGAAACCAGTGGGACTCAGGTACACCCATCTACTGTCTGGAGAAGTCTGGCTAGATGTAGTCTTAATGGAAGAATTGGGAGCAAAAATCCATACCGCCAACTTGGAAACAAGGCTAAGCAATTCAACTATGCACAAAAACATATGAACTGGGGTGCAGAAAAATGGCAGCTTAGGACTGGTAAGTCAAAATGTACTGACTCATTGAAATATTTAGCTCTAGCTTGAGGCAGGTTGTTTCCTGAAGGGCTGGAGAGTGGTGCAATAATGAGCATCTGCAGGCAACAGTGAAGCATAGTGGAGGTTCCTTGCAAGTTTGGGGCTACATTTCTACAAATGGAGTTGGAAATTTGATAAGGATTAATGGTGGCCCCGATGCTGAGAAATACACTGATCAGGCATAACATTATGACCATCTTCCTAATATTGTGTTGGTCCTGCTTTTGCTGCCAAAACAGCCCTGACCCATCGATGCATGGCCTTTGAAGGTGTGCTGTGGTATCTGGCACCAAAATGTTAGTAGCAGATCGTTTAAGTCCTGTAAGTTGCAAAGTGGGGCCTTCATGGATCAGATTTGTTTGTCCAGCACTTATCTTGCTGAAAGAGACCACAGCCATCAGAGAGTACTGTTTCAATGAAAGGGTGTACATAGTCTGCAACAATGCCTAGGTAGGTGGTACATGTTAAAGTAACATCCACATGAATGGCAGGACCCAAGGTTTCCCAGCAGAACATTGCCCAAAGCATGACACTGACTCTGCCGGCTTGCATTCTTCACAGTGCATCCTGTTCCCATGTGTTCCCCAGGTAAGTGACGCATACACACCACCCATCCACATGATGTGAAAGAAAACATGATTCATCAGACCAGTTCACTTTCTTTCATTGCTCTGTGGTCCAGTTCTAATGCTCACATACTCATTGTTGCCTTTTGGTGGTTACAGGGGTCAGCATGGGCACCCTGAGCTCAGATTATTGACTGTGTGGTGCTTTGTATAATTTCAGTGTCTCATAATGGGTTTCCTTCATTCAAAGGATTTACTGAAGATGAATGGTTACCAGAAAAAAAATTATGCTTTTCTGATGCTAGTTTAGCTATTTTTAATTTAGTTGATAACGTTGATAAATTTTGTAATATTTTTGTCAACAAATATTTGAAGTTAAACTCATTTTGATTTGGCTACAGTGCAGATTTTTGGCTTGTTAACATTACAGAAATTTAAAACCCCTTTGTTGACAAGCCAGTAATATTGTCAACCATGAAAGACAAGAATGTCCTTAACAATGTCTCCATTGTTCACTTAAATGTCACTTCTCTTGTTTTCTGTTTCTCACAAGTTGATAGGAAATCAGTTTGACCTGGAAACCATTAGTTTCTCTTTGAGTGTCACGTTTTTTCAAGGGATACCCAGGTTGGCACATCGAGTGTTCAGCCATGGCTGGCTCCATGTTAGGATAATCTACTTACATGCACGGAGGCAGCTTTGACCTGCGTTTCCCTCATCATGACAATGAACTGTGCACCAGTGGTCCATGGTGCAGATGTACTTATCTTCAAATTCATATTTTACTAAGCATTTAATGGGCATAAATTCCTCACCATTTTCTGATTTGCTGGATTTAACTGGTGTCTGTTCAGGCCTATTTTGACAGTGAGCACTGGGTACGATATTTCTTGCACACAGGCCACCTTACCATCACCAGCTGCAAGATGTCCAGATCTCTGATGAATTCTATCACCATTAAAGATGCCCTTGCAAAACACATGTATTTGTTCTTAATAACATTATTGTGGGTCACAAATGAGTCACACAGAGCAACATCCCAGGGCTATTTTAAGCTTTTTATAGAAGTACTGAAGAAATAAGCTTCTTGGGAAAACTGTGTTTTGCTGAATTGTCCACAGCAAGGCAGCTGCGTTCATGGTTTCCATTTCTCATGCATTCATGGAAGGACACACTGGATTACTCCTGTAACATGATAGTCTGCCATTCAGTACGAGAAGTTCACTGTCATTTCACTGTCATCAGCACTGCAGATAGGAAGTAGCATGCTGGACTGTTGACATGCACACTAATAATCATATAATAATTTATTTCACATATTCCATAGCATTAAATGTATCTATAAAGTGATAAAAAGCATGGCATGTTATAGTGTATCAATAAAAAGGGTGTAATCATTGCAGTAGTAGTAGTCAAAGGTATAAAAGACCTGGGGCAGTTGTAACAGTTGTAACATTAACCTAGCTTTGCATTGAATATCACCCCTATCATTAATTTTCCAACAGTGTGCACCATTATTGGGAATATTTTGGATGTGTATGTTCAGGAAGAGATACTCTGATATAGTATGTGCCTTAATAATAAAATATTTTAATAAAACTACTTAGACACTTAATAAACTTGTAGTGATGCTCTCATCACATTACAAATGTATTACTATTTTCAGCACAGACAATGCCTCTACAAATGAGTAGTACAAAGAACTACAAATGTAGTACTATTAAGATTTTACAGATGTGTATTTCTAAGGTCTTTCCTGATGGTTTGTTTGTTTGTTTTAACTGATTTGTGACGGATTCCACAGTGTGGTTAAGTTAGCGGACAGAGAGATACTACTCAAGGAGAAGGAGAAGGTAATTGACACTGTTTGGTCTTCTAGGTCTCTGCTTTTGTATTCCTAATATATTAATATTAGTATTATATATGTTGTTTAAATATATATGTACAGCTCTGGAAAAAAATAAGAGATGACTGCAAAATCAGTTTCTTATGTTTTTTTCTTACAGGTGCATGTATTAGTGTGATGAACAGTTTTGTTTAATTTTTTGTGAACTGTTGACAATATTTCTCCTAAATTCATAATATAACTATTATTTAGAGTGTATATTTAAAGGAAATGACCACATCAAAATAACCCAAGATCATGCAGTATTTGCAGAGCTTTAATAACTCAAATAAAACAAAATGCAAATAATTTGTAAACAAATTGTTAATGCTTTGGCTAAATAACATTAAGAAATCAGTATTTGAATAACCACAATTTAAATGATAATTCTTTCTAATTATCAAATACAAGTTTCACAATACACAATACTCCCCTTCCTGGCAGTATTATATTAATTATTGCACAATTACACAAATAACACAAAGAGACGATGGTGAAAAATATACAAATCTGGATAGTACTGAAGATTTTTCTATCTAGACTAGGCGCAATTGAGGGAACAGAACCTACTGAATTTCCTGCTGGAAGAAATGACAAATGTTGATGTAAGTAAAAGCAGCTTGCTCCACTAAAGAGTTTTGATTTGTTTGTAAAAAGAAGTTACCATTTCAGCTTGCAGTATAGTAATTACATGATATAGATTATCTTGGCAATATTTTAATATAACATACATGTGGCTTTCTTGTGCCTACTAGCTGGAGAGTACAGTCATGCCCTGTATAAAGGTGCTCTCAGACTTCAGGGAAGAAAAATTGCAAGGGAACAAAAAGGTATGTTTTCCCCTTGGTTTCACTGTACTACCTTTTTGGAGTGCAGTGAGTGTAGTAACTTATATGTTTGTTTTGGTATTTGGTATTGTTTTGGTGTTTCCTTGTTTGTTTTGGCATTGTAGAAATAAATTCAAAAACGGTGGTATAATGCAAACACAAATTCAAGTTATTTCTACCATTTAATAATACATAATGAGTTATCAGTCAAGTTTTGGAGAAACCAGTTTAACTTATTGTTACAAAGTGTACGTCCTGTAGACTTTCAAAAAATTCTAAATATGCTCATAAAGAGTGTTGACTTATCAACATTTATACACATATATATATATATATGTATGTATGTGTGTGTATGTATGTGTGTATGTATGTATGTATGTATGTATGTGTATATATATATATATATATATATATATATATATATATATATATATATATATATATATATATATATATATATATATATATATATATATATATATAAATAATTTAATAATAATATCCATTATCTGTGGAGCATGCACCATACAACCCCCCTGCGTAGAAGATTTTACAGATGTGTATTTCTAAGGTCTTTCCTGGTGGTTGGTTTGTTTGTTTGTTTGTTTGTTTGAACTGATTTGTGAAGGATTCCACAGTGTGGTGAAGTTAGCGGGCAGAGAGATTCTACTCAAGGAGAAGGAGAAGAAGAAGGCACTTGACATTTTTTGGTCTTCTATGTCTCTGCTTTTGTATTCCTAATATAATATTATTATTATTATTGTATATGTTATTTAAACAGTTTTGTGTTTTTAAACTTGGTATTTACATTGAACCATATTATGTAGCTGATAATCCTAGAAAGAGAAAGAAAAAATGCTGGTTCATGAACGACTGTTGACATGAGTGTGGATGACTACAGGTCTCAAACTTTTTGCTATGTTAGGCTTAAATTGTAAAATGTATGTTTTTGTATGTATACACAATTATAGTGCAATGTACACTACCAGTCAAAAGTTTGGACACACCTTTTAATTCAATGTTTTTTGTTTAGGGATTTATTTTCTACATTCTAGAACAATACTGGAGATTTCAAAACTATCAAATAACACACATGGACTTAAGTAATCCATATGTAATGACGACAAAAAACAGTCAGTTGTTATTTTAAGACACGAAGGTCAGGTGTTCTGGAATAGTTCTTGCAAGAACAGTATTGTCAAGTGCATTTGCAAAACCCATCAAGCACCATGAGGAAACTGGCTCACATGAAGACCATCCCAGTAAAGCAAGACCAAAACTTACCACTGCTGCAGAGGAGAAGTTCATTTAGAGTTACCAGCCTCAGAAATCACCAATTAACAGCACCTCAGATTAGCACCTTATGAAGGATTTACAGAGCATCAGGAGCAGACATATCTCAATATCAACTGTTCAAACGAGATTATTGTGTATTTCGGCCGCCTTCAGCATTGTTTTACAATGAAGAAAGAAGACCATGGAATTAGATGTGTCCAAACATTTGACTGGTAGTATAAATGAATGCTGTAATTCTTTTCATTTAGCTGGTAGAGGAGAAGAGAGAGAAAAAAGTAGAGGCAGTCAGAAAGAGGTTAGAAGAGCTGATGTTTTACCAGACTGTCTCATAGGCATCAAATATTTCTAAACCTCCAAAATAACATTTTCTTCTTGATTTTCATTTTGGAGTGCAAAATCGTGCACTGATGCAGGATAAAAAATAAATGTTATTTATACCAACTAATAAACAAAAATAACAAATGATAAAATTTTACCAAAATGCCACTTGGAATCTTTTAATCTGCATTTCTTTCCCTGCCTGCACGTTGCCTCCAACATCTTTTATATTATCAGAGCAGTTTATGGATCCTCTTCTTTATGAAATTACTCTGCTAAATCATGTCTGGAGCCAGACAGAATCATATCAAAACTTTTTTACTTTGATATTTTCATTTGTCTTTTTCCACATTTGATTAAAAGATGGATTTTTATGGGGAAAGATTTTAGTTTAACTTGCGCAGCAAATCTGCATCGCAAATGTTTAGGCAGATTATCAACATCATATATATTTGGGTAGGTTATGTACATCACAAAAATTTGGGCATCTTGTCTATGTCTCAGTTGTTTAGGTAGATCACAAACGTTTATTATATTACTCATGTCATGTTTGGATACATTACCTAAATCACGTAGCTTAGATCCTCTGACGCAGGGTATTTTGTTGCTCTTACAGATGGCTGAACTGACAAAAATGATGATTCCACCTCAGAAACAGAAAAGTACTCCAGGTTTGATGACATGATAATGTTCAAAGAAAGTCTGCTTTTTCTTGTATATTTGGGAATTAAACCTGTTTATTTTGTACTTATCTGTCTCGATTTTAATGCACAGGGTTTTTCTACACCTGAGCATTACGAAGCTCAGGAGAAGCTGCACAATGGTGTAATGCCAGTATCAATAGTCATAAGTACATAGGAAAGGGATGATGTCTTTGTGTTGGAAACATTGATTTGGAAACTGGAAAACATTTGAAGATCTAAGCTTTGTTTTAAAAGCTGTTGAACAGAGGAAGATGTTGGAATGTCAGGAATGTCTTTTTTTCTTTTTTTTTTAATTCGGAAGGCTTTTGAATCATTATGTATGTGAAATATTAGTTAGCCATTAATTATAAGAGGCCGTTTTTTTCCGGGAAAGCAGTATTTGAAGCTACCAATATAATGACTTAATTAACCGTCATAATGATAACGGGTATAATTTTTGTAGCTCTAATAAATGGGTTATAAAAATTGGAAAGGAAAACAATGTTTTTATTGTGTGCTAAGAAACATTTTGCTCAAAGTAGGAAGAGGTTCTAAAATAAAAAAAAAACAAAAAAAAACAACGAAATAAAAAAGAAATAAAATACCTTTTGAGAAATGTATAGACACAAAAATGTTTGTATATACTGTTATCAGTGAAGTTATATAGTCCAGATTATTGCTTTTTTACTGAGGGAGGAATTTGATTGAACTGAACTGAATTTATAGGATTAATACTTATTGTACACAAATCTGAAATTACTTTCCAACAGGATATATACAGGGGTTGGACAAAATTATGTAAATATGATATGTAATAGATATGTAATATCTCTTTATAAATAAGGTGTTGGACCACCGTTTGCATTTAATACAGCTTTCTTGGAATAGATTCATACAACTTCTAAATTTTCTAGTAGAATTTTGTACCATTCATCTAGCAGAATATCTTCTAGTTGCTTCAGAGGGTTTGTCACCCTTATCTCTAAAATTCCCCACATTGGTTTGATGATATTCAAGTCAGGTGATGTGGCTAGCCAGGGCAGAGTTTGAAGTTCATACTCATGCTCCTCCAACCTAGACTGAACTGTTTTGGCTGTCTGTATGGGTGCATTATCATCTTGAAAAATGGCATCATTGTTTGGAAACAACATTTGGACCATGGTATGCACCTGATCACTTAGTTTTCAAATACTTGCTGGTAGTAAAACAACCATGTAGGCCAATGATGGGGCCAGCAGAATACCGAGATATAGCTGCCCCCATGTTTGATGGTTGGAACCAAGTGGGGGTTCTCAATACATAAACTCCACCTGCTTTTGGGGATAATGTAAATGATACATCACCTATGATCCTTTTCACATTTTTCCATTAATGTCTGTGATAAATGGTTTAGCAATTGCAAGTCTTCCATGGATGTTGGCTTTTTGATATTGTGGTTATATACATTCTGTCATTACAGATTGCAATCACACGTGTACAACTGACCGCACATGGCTCTCAGAAAATCAGAACCCATACCCCATTCTCCCAAATAATCTCTTAACAAAGTTTTCCATTGATTCGTGTAATGGAAAATGAATCTTTTAAACTTTTTTACAAATCATGAACACAGACATGTATTCACACTAAAGAGCTTTATTGCTTATAACCCAGCATTAAGATGTGGAATGTGCTGTTATGTTACTTATCGTGTTTGTACAGAAAGATCTAACTGGTGTCTTTCTTCTGCAGCTATGCTCTGACCTTGGCCAAGGCCCTTTGTCTGATAAGAAACCGGTTGAGATTAGTTTTTAATTAGTTTTTGCCCCTGTTACTGGGCAGTACATGAGAAGCTCTGTACAAGAAGTGAGCACAGAAAAGGGGAAGTGCCTCTCTCCGTGCTCATCCCTGAATGTGCATGTGACAGACGTCTCTCTGCAGAGAATAAAATGTTGCTCTTGCTCAGAATCCAGGGAGGTGTAACACACAGCGCCTTGAAGACTTTACTGATGTCCAGATCTAAATTCATTTCAGTAAGTAGTTGGAAAAGAGGGTGTCTTTGAACTGCACGTAAAAGGGGCATAATGTAGGCTTGGATTGTGTCGAACGCAGGTCTAGGACTGCATGCAAATGCATTCGCAAGAGTAGATGCTTGGAGCTCCTCATATTGGGATGCATTTTTAGCTAGCTGTTTGGATAAAATCTGCGGTTGCGGTTGATGAACCGATCATAGGGAACCTCTGGAGGTAAATCAAGCCACAGGGTAATAAAAGTGAATTCACAGACATCTTCCTCAGTCAACTTGAAGTAATTTAAGGGGAGATATGAGTACACGAAACAGCAAAAATAAACATGATGAATTTTTCAAAATACATGACGCAGCCTAATGTAAAATTCTTGGATGTTAATTATGGATCAGTTGCTTCAAAACAGTATGTGATGTGGGTGAATGAGTGTGGCTTTTCAGAGAGACAGTTGGAAATTGTGGAAAATATTTTGAACTGCTTAATTAATACTTTGCTATTATCTGACTCCAACTCTACATTGACCCGACAGCTCAGTTGAGCAAGACTCTAACTAAAGAAAGCCAAACTGTGCAGACTGGATGAAGGCAGAGACAAGGTTTTATTTGCAATCAGTGCTGATTAGAAGAATTGAGCTGCTCACTAATGAACATCCCAACAACCTCACAAATAACATCCCAAACTATAGTCCTCTATTCTTTTCTCTTATCTTCTCAAACCAACCCTTCTTTGCTGGGAAAGTCCCTCCCATTTTCATTCTGGAATATCAGGTTCTTTTTGGACACCATCATCTTTTACTTTTTAACTTTTTCACATTCCATTATAGTTAGACTTTCAAGGTCAGTCATAAAAAAACAATAGGTGTCTTTACCCTTATCAGTAGGACTTTTCCAGCTTGTTTACATCAAACAGTTCTAGGATTGATGCTTCTGTCCAAGTTCCATCCACTACCAAGAAAGCCTGTCAGACTGATATTACTAACACTGTTACTCACTCTACACAGAATGGAATGGCCTGAAAGAGGAGGCAGAGGCAGAAATGATGGATGTTTTAACTGCGGAGAAAACGGATCACTGGTTGAGAGACTGTCCCCAGAACGCACAGCAAACTGATAGCTCTACAGGAGGAGATTGATGGAGTGGCGGGGGAGAGTGGAGCGGGCCAGAAGGGTTGGGTGAGTCACAATTTACTGTGCTTTGCAATGAAGACACGCTTAAGCTAACACATGATTCTGACACTTTCTCTGACATAGAAAGGTCAATTGAGCAATTTCATTTCTTAGAATGCAAGTATTTTCATGAAGGCATATATGCTACATATTCTGCTAAGGTTTATAGTTGTAAGGACTCGTCAGGAACAGGAGTGTTAGAATTCATGTGCAGATCTTTATTTCTAAATCCAATCAGGCAGAAATCGAAACCGTAGGACGAGGCAGAAGTCACAAACCGGAAAACAAACACTAGAAAACCAAAACTGAAAGTCATGGTCAGAATATAACAGGCAAGGATCAAACGCCATAATATCAAGACTGAGGTATAACAAGGGTTCGGCACATGTAGAGAAAACGATGCTTCGTGTCTAACAAAAGGTGAGTGCTGCTTAAATGCCCAAGCAGACTAGGACCCGGTAAGCAAGGGACTCGTCAATGTCCAGGGGAGGAGCTAGACCTTCTGGCCTATCCGGTAGGAAGGGTGTGGATGCTGATGGCGGTTAGCTTGTATCTCCTGTCTGCGGATTGCCCTTTGGAGGCACACATGGGCTCGCTCCCAGACCTCTTGACTCTGCCTGGACCAGTCCTCCACCGTGGGAACATCAGAGGGCTCTCCAGACCAGGGGAACAAAGGAGGTTGATAGCCAAGAACACACTGGAATGGGGTTAATCCTGTGGATGAGTGGGTTAGTGAGTTCTGCGCATTCTCAGCCCAGGGAAGGAACTCACTCCAATGATGTTGCTCTCTCCAACAGTATGACCTCAGGAACCTCCCCAACTCTTGGTTTAGAGGTGAGACCATGGCCGCCGTAGAATTGGGTAGCGGTTCTAGCAGGCCTTCAGGGAGCCGGTGGCTTATTCAAGATTGAGCATGAGTGGAGAAAGATTTGACATCTCTCCACGTCAGCGTGGAGTGAAGCCCACCAGAATCTTTGATGTAAGAGCTGGGAGGTGTGGTGGATGCCCGAATGTCCTGAACTCAGGCTTTCATGGGTCCACTGCACTACTTTGACGTAGTGTGGAGGGCACGAACAGCTTGGATGGTGGACAGGCTGGAGGCGGATCTTCAGTGGCGTGCGCCCGTTCTATTTCCTCCAGGAGGCTCCATTGTACAGGAGCTACTATGACTGAAGGCGGAAGAATGGTTTCAGGGTGTGTTGGTGGTTCATGGACTTCATGGATCCTGGATAGGGCATCAGCCTTCCCGTTCTTGGAGCCAGGTCGATACGTGACAGAAAACTTGAATCAGGTAAAAAACAGGGCCCATCTAGCTTATTGTGGATTAAGGCGCTTGGCTTCTCGTAGGTATGCAAGATTTCGATGATCGGTTATCACTATGAAAGGATGGTGGGACCCCTCCAACCAGTGTCTCCACTCCTCCAGGGTGGCCTTCATGGAGAGTAGTTCTCGATTTCCCACATCGTAATAACTCTCAGTTGGTGTGATTTTACGGGAAAAGTATGCACAGGGGTGTAACCTTCCAGACTCTGGCTGGCGTTGAGAAAGCACCGCCCCAATACCCGGTGTTGGAGGCGTCCACTTCCATGATGAATGGCAGATTGGGATCTGGGTGAGTATGGGAGCCAAGGTAAAACTCTGTTTTAGTTTTTTGAAAGTTGCTCTGGCTTGGACTGTCCATGTTAATCTCTTAGGTTTGCCCTTCAGTAAGGAGGTGAGCGGGCTGGCAATGGTACTGTAATGGCAGATAAAGCGGCCGTAGAAATTAGCGAAACCCAGGAAGCATTGTAGCTCTTTAATGCTAGTGGGTTCGGGCCAGGTTAGACTGATCCATCTCCACTCCTTCTTGCGAGAGCACATATCTCAGGAAGGTTATAAATGTACAATTAAACTCACATTTCTTGAGCTTGACGTAAAGGTTGTGTTCAGCGAGGTGGTTGAGGACGAATCGAACATGTCTGACGTGCTTAGCGAGATCGGTAGAGTAAATCAATATATCATCTATATATGCAATGACGTACTTGTGAAGCATATCTCTGAAAACTTCATTGATGAGGGATTGAAAAACAGCTGGGGCATTGGTAAGTCCATAAGGCATGACCAGATACTCATAATGTCCGTGCGTAGTATGGAATGCAGTTTTCCACTCATTGTCCTCTCTTATCCTGATCAGGTTATAAGCACTGTGGAAGTCAAGATTGGTGAATACCTGTAACTGTTCAAGAGCGGCAGGGACTAGTGGAAGTGGATAGGGGTATGGGACGTTGATGGAGTAAAAACCACAATAATCTATGCAAGGTCAAAGGCCTCCAACCCTCTTTTCCACAAAGAAAAACCCTGCTGCAGCGGGAGATGTCGATGGGCGGATGTACCCTGCTGCCAGGGCTTCTTCAATATAGTCATCCATTGCCTTTTTCTCCGGGAAGTGAGAGTGGGTAGATACAACTCTTGGGGGGCATGGTGTTAGGGAGGAGGTTGATGGCGCAGTCCCAAGGCCTGTGTGGCGGCAGCTTAGTGGCCTTCTCCTTGCTGAAAATCTCCTGCAGATCACTGTATTCACTTGGGAGCGACATAGTGGATGAGGATTCAGGGCTTTCAATAGAGGTAGAGAGGCATGGGTGTGGCGTGCGATCGAAAAAACAGTTTCTCAAGCAAAACTCAGACCAGCTTTTTAACTCTCCCTCTTTCGACGAAATACACGGATCATGTAGCTGCAACCATGGGAGGCCTAGGACGATGGCGTTGGATGGTGAAGGGATGATGAAAAAAGCCAGTTTCTGCTGTTTGATGAGTGAGAATTCCCTTTCCGATGGGCTGATCATTGATAGCGGTTACTCGTAGAGGTGGAGTGCATGGGATGGTGGGTAGGTTGAGTTCTCGCACCAGGTTACTGTTGATCAGGAACATTAGTGTGAAGAATGAGAGCAGGGAGTGTAATTTTGGACACCATTTTAGTTTTCTCTACCTGAGAAGTAGTAGGTTTCTCTGGGCAGTGGGACACTCAATGGCCTGGCTTCCCGCAGTAGAAGCATAGCTGCTGTAGTGTGCGGCAGTGGCGTTCCTCCTCAGAGATGCAGGCTCAAGACTGAGGTATAACAAAGGCTTGGCACGTGTAGAGAAAACAATGCTTCGCATCTAACAAAAGGTGAACGCTGCTTAAATGCCCAAGCAGACCTGGAAGTGAGTTCATGTGAGTCAATACTCGGGTGAGGGCTCTGTCTGGTGTTCTGGATCTGAGCGTGCTGTTACAATAGTAAAATGGCAACTCTTACAGTGTAAATGAGTCACCTATGATGTTTCTAGTAGATTCAGGTGCAGGGAGGTCAGTAATTAAAGCAGATGAGTTTCTTAAACCACCAAAAATGAGTGGAAGGTTCCTGCATTCAATAGGAGCATCCAGGATCTCAGTCACAGAGCAGTTCTCTGTGCCACTGAAGTGGTTCTCTTTCAAATTCTCATTTGTAATCTCTAGCATTACACTGATAAGTGGACATGAAGGCTTGGCTGTTAAACTCAATGATCCTTGTGAATTTCAATGTGTTATATACTGTATGATCCCAGACTCCTGAATTATGTATATGAATGGAAACTGATCGTCTCCGCAGTGAATGCAGTAAACCAGAAGCTCACTGAAAAAGCTCAACCACTAACTAACATGGTAAAGACAAAGTATATGTGTCTAGAAGATTTATATTGTATTGTGCCCTTACATATAGAGGGACCTGATCACAAGTATGAGAAAGAATGGTTTAGAAAGTTAGACAAGCCAGAATTGTTGCTACTAAAAAGGTTGTTTTGGGATGAATACCGCTGTGCAGTAGAACACCTGGAGGAAACACCTTTGCAAAATCCAGACTTTGAACTGTTTGTTGATGGATCAGCATCCAGACACCCAGACACAGGCCAGAACTGCATGGGTTATGCAGTAGTAACTCAACATGACACATTACAGGCGTGACCACTCCCATCACACTTGTCCGCTCAGACTGATATCACTGAGAGCTGATAGCTCTCACTGAAGGATGCAAATTGGCACAGGATAAAACGGTAAACATCTTCACAGATAGCATGTATGCATTTGGAGTAGTACATGATTTTGGCACATTTTGGAAACACAGAGGGTTTCTAACATCGTCAGGCAAACCTATCACGCATCATGGCCTGATTTCCGATCTCTTAGATGCCATCATCTTAACTAAAACTAATTTACTCAAGAGACAAAGAACAAGTAGCGGTATTTAGAAAATCAAAATACAGTACGGCTGGAGGAATGAGTCTGGCCAATCGGAATTCCCCATTCATTTAATGGCTTCTGGCTATGTGTGCAGTTGGGGAAAGGGAAGCAGAATTCTCCAGCATCCCAGTTCTTCGCGTGTCACTGTCTATACGCTGTATTTTTACGGTTTTTCTGCAAGCCATATTATGTCGCCCAAATGCTCTGCACCTTCTAAGGCTTCTGGCAAGGAACATACACACATTCATACAGTACTCACTATAAATGTGAGATTTCTACGAATTTACCCAAATTCCATCTCGCTATATGCTTGCAAATGTTTTCTGTGTGTTTAAAGAGCGTGGGAGGGTAATTTATGGCTTAAATAATGTGTATCGCAGATTTTTGTCTATAGCAGGTGATTTTGGAATGTAATGTAATAAATGGGGGATTACTTTAGTCTTATTAATTCATCTCATGTCATTTGTATCTACTGCCCAGTGATTGAGAAACTGGCTTGTAGGTGTTTTCTACCTGCTCATCTCTAAAAGTTGTTTTTTTTTGTTTATCAACACTGCTTAAATTACCCCTTTAAATTTAACTTTATCCAGCAGCACACAAACATTTATTTCAGATCTTTGCCATTGTAACGACACTTTCAAATTCTTCACATCACCACAATTCTATATTTACAAAAATACACATCAAAAACAATTTCTACATAACCTCAGCCCAGTGTTTTCAAATGCAGCACAATAACAGAAACAAGCACCACACAAACTCAAATTTCAGTTAACAAGCAGAAGTATAGCAGAGATGAATATCCACAAACACAAACTCAATTTATAACAGAAACTACACACTATCAACATTTCAGATGTGCCATAACAATGTCAAACACCACTTATTTACAAGGGCCCTTTTTCTCTGTCACTATTAGATGGACCCGGGTTTTTATTTTACATTTTCCTTGTCTCTTATTTTATGTCTCTTACTTTTCTCATGTCACTTATTTTCTCTATTTCTCTTCATAGATTCCTTTCATTATCACACTGATCCAGAGTTTTTCTACGTTACTCTTTTTTTTGTTTGTTTTTTGTATTTTCTCTCACCTGCTACTTAACTCTGCTCATTTCAGAACAATGTCTTTTACAGGACTTTCAATCATACACAAACCCTGCAGGGGCTGTTTCTATCATACACACACCTGACATCATTCAGTTTTTGTTATGCAAAATTTATCATTCAATTATAAATCACTTTTGCTTACCATTTCGCTATCAAGATCCATCTGATAGCTGATCCATCCTCTGCCCAGACACAACTATTGCAGAATTTTGCTTATAATTGGGCGCTATGCACGCTCGCCCCTCCCTCAGCACAGCGGCAGACTACCACCGCTGGATCTACTGGCCTGGGATTAAGCCCTGGGCTCAAATGGACACTTTCATGAGGATTGCTAAATTGTGGCTTCATCCAGAAGAAATGTAAGGAACTGGAACCAGGGAAGCGAATGGTCACTGCTTGTCGGGTTAATCCCTGACCTCCCCGTCCTGCTGCTCCTGGGTCAAGACTGGCCAGTGGCACCATATCCAGGAATTGGGTATGGTGACATGGCTTGGTAAGGTCACCCAGACCTCAACTGAGGGGGAGACAATAAAGCTGGCTCCAACGCTGCTCATTCCGATCCCCATCATTAGTGAATCGGCATGGATCTCGTTGGACCACTGCCGAGGTCAGCCTGGGGTCACAAGTACACATTAACTATGCCACTTGTTACCCTGAGGTGGTCCAACTTCGGAAAGCCACCTCCCATAACATTGCTTGTGAGCAATGTACTTGAGTGAGTATACCAAAAGACATCTTAATTAAATAAACTGCGTAAATGTGGGTTTTTGTGTGTAAACACATAGCTTTGTATTTGCCATCTACTTTAATGTATATTAAAATTTTTGTGGAGGTTGGCATGCATATACATCCACAGCACTGACAGTGATGTGAGCTTGTCCTGCTGTTGTGTGCAACTCCCATGACTGATAGTGCTTCCGCTGTATAAAAAAAATTAAATATCTAAAAAAAGTTAGAGAACAAATGATGCACATACGAAGTAACATCGCTCTTTATCTGTTGTCCCGTCACATGCTTTTGTTTATCACTTGCCAGCACTTTCTGTGGTGATGTGATAATGTCCCCCCTTCCACCCATAACATATGTAAGCAATACCACCTGACACATTTCACAGTCTACACAACACTTTACAAACCAAATGAGGTTTTAAACATCTACATTTTGTATGATCAAATTTATTTTGGACTCATCACGCCCAAAGAAGTTGGAATCTCACAATTCTCTAAAATATCTTGGGATTCTGTTGCATTCCAATTTCCCTAAACTAGAACTAAATGGCATAAACATATTTCATCATGACCATGCCCCTGTGCACAGAGTGCATGCACAAAGCCCTGAACTCAACCTTCAAGAATAGGGATGAATTGGAATGCTCAGTGCACAAAATGAAATCCCATACATACTTTGTAAGCTCTCTGCAGACCAGGGCTTCAAGAGTTGGATAAAAAAATAGATATAAAGAATAGAACTATAGAACAGATCACTTCATTGATGATGGGTGTATAATAATTATTTGTAAACATGAGTTTGAATGTGATTGGTTAATTCTGAGCAATGAGCATCCAATAAAAAAAGGACATGTATAGATTTACATTACTATACTGACTGACCCTTTGACCTCCCAACAAATACATAGCCTTCATTCTTTTCTAGAATATCATAAAGGCCCATTTAATGCTATGTAAAAAAGAGACAGTGTACAGAGAACAGAGGATACCTTGCCCTCTCTGTCAGTAAGTCAATAACTTACTCACATATATAACAATTTAATTAACATTTAAGTTACACTAATGCAAAATGTACTGGTTTGAACCAAGCAAGTAAGTAATCAATTTTTTCTTAATTTGCCCTATATGTTCTCCTGTATCAGGTAAATTTCACACAAAATAAGAATGTCATACAGACATTGTTAATGGTGTATTACATGATCATATCAGCTAAAAATAGCCCTTTGTAATTTCATTTTCCTATCCTTGTGATAAACAGCACAGTGCAATAAAGTAGTGCTCAATATGTTAAACTTCCTCAAAAGAGAATTTAAATTGTCCAAATATCAACTCAAACACAATGTTATTACAAATAATTGAAAAATACTTCAAATGCAAATACAGTGACATCACACAATTTCTCCTGTTTCCAGAAAAAAATCACTCCAGTGTTTTGATGGCTTTCTGTGATTTTTTTGTTGATCTGAAAAAGGTTATTCTCTTCTGCATACTGTATATTAATTTGGGTGGTAAACCTGCAAGCTGGGTCTGAAACATTTTGGCACTGCTTGCAATAAAGTCCTCACATAACCTGTAACAACATAAGACCATTACATTTTTAGTTACATTTAATTAGTCACATGTAACACACAACATTTTAAATAAAGCAACAGTCACATTAGCTTTAACATCAGGGCCCATATTCTTAAAGCTTTTCAGAGAGTTCCTAATTTAGCTTGAAAATTTCTAACTTGGAATCTTATCTTAAGAATGATTCAGGGCCAATCTCAGCAACTCTGTGCAAGGAAAAGACAAAAACTTTATAAATTGTAAATAAAATTAAATCAAAGCCTTGCTCATTACTTGGTAATGAGCTTGTACACTACATATAGTATTAAAGCACAAATTACAGTACAGTACTCCATTATTTAAGTTAGCAGTGAAAATATTTAATGCCATATTATAAAATATAAAGTATTTAATCTTTCTCAAAGCTAACTTCAACATTATCAGGGCATAAAATTTCTTACCGTATTAGTGAGTAAGGCTGGGTTTGGAACACAAGAATGTCATTGCAATGACCCTACAGAGAAAGTTCAAATGTATAAAATTCTTTCACTAGTCAGATCTAACAGCAAATATGATGCTGATTTGGGATTTCAAGCCTTGTCTTTTACACATTTAGGAGCATGAATATTAAATAATGTTGAAATATATGCTATATCAGGTGATGCACTTACAGAGTCCACTAAAAGGATATAATCATGGCTTCCACCAAAAACAATAACATCCGAGTTCCCTCCCACACAAGCAGTGTGCCACAGCCTAAATACAAAAAAACATAAAAGAATTGTTCCTGAAGCAAGAATAGCAATAAGACTTTGTAGCAATACTTTGCAAATGGGAAATGAAATGTAGTTGTAGGAGCTAATTTCAACAGTCAGTTTTTCCTACCGTGGTTTATCCATGTTTGGATGCTTAATTTCTGCCCATTCATTTGTCTTCAGATCAAACAACCAACCATCACCTACAAAGAAGTGTGGATTATTTTGTACAAACACTGTAATCTATTTGGCTAACTATCCATAATATTTTCCTAAACGTCTGAGTTGTAAATAAACATTATTACTAAATACTAATAATACAATAATACCTAAAAAAACAAAAAAAACAAACCAATGTTAAAATAAGGTGGAGGCCCAGCTTGGTTTACTATGGGGTAGTAGTTAGTATAATATAATTATTCCGTATATTTATGGACCTTTACTTTTAAAAGCAGTGTTATTTCTGGGTACTTTATGGGTAGGTTACCTATGTTGTAGGTTATTACAATATCTGTTCAAAATGGCTCTAAATGCAAACGAGATCAAACCCAAGACTGTGGAGCAAACATGAGAAATTGTGGTGGGGCTGCACTATTATTTAGACTGTTTGGATATTGTGTGTTAAGTTAGAGAGCAGTGGCAGGTTAAAGTTGTAGACATAATAACTGGGGAGTTGGGAGATGGTTTGAGTTCTCCAGTAGCTCCAATTTAGAGCTCATTTTAAGTTTACATCAGCTTATATTTTTAATCCCAATAGTTAATAACCGTTTATTTCCACATCTTACTTCCTACTTCAACTATACTATTCCTGTGCACTGGCAGGATAAAGTACTTACTTTCTACTTCTACTAGCCTACTTCTATACAATGGCAGGATAAAGTGTTAAGGCCTGCCAAGATCTCTATAAAAATGAAACTTTTTGTGAATTTGTAGATTTTATTAATCTTCTAATAATATATAGACAAGGTACTTGAATATATGAAAATACTATACAGTATTTTGATATTTTCAAATAAGTACCTTGTCTGTTTCCATGGTTTCTACTTTTAACAGAAAAGAAGCTAAGGAAGGACATGTTACTTTTAAATCTTTAGTACCTAACATTTATAATTAGCATCTCCCTGTAGATAAATACTTGCTTATAAGAATTATAAGAATTATGTAAATGGTATTGCAATGGTAAAATTGTGGTGATGGGTGCAACAGAAAGGAAAAGCTTAATATGTGCCCAATATGTAAGCCACGTGTTTTCTATGCCACTGGATTTAGCTCGGTACATCAGCACAAAGCAATTGAATAATCTGGCCTTTAGATCTTAAATGCACAACTGTTGTGTCTTTTAGAAATCCTACAGACCACCAAATGTATTGCTTAAAGACACTGTCAATTAAAAAAAAAAAAAAGATACTCCATTAGAGGAAATTGTGAAAAATATACAGTAGATTAATGCCATTTCTCTCTCTGCAGTGTTTTCTCCCTTATTGCCCCCTCCCCACCATCACACACTTTTATTTTGTTGAGATTTATTTATTTGTTTTTATTTTGCCTTTTTAACCCTCTTTCTATCTATATCTAAATTTGTAGAAGACAACTGGTAGAAGACATAAATTGCTTTAATTGTATTAATTATAAATGCTTGATATTGTCTGATATCATGTCCTTCTATGATCAGTGGTAAAAGAATAAAAATGTTCATCTAGATCCAAAAAGAGTATAAACAACCTCAAACCCTTGAAAACTGAATATTTAAACAAACTTAATTTTGGTGCCTAGATCAAAACAATAAACAGTTACACTTACATTTCCTGACCAGAATATATGGATATAAATTCTAAAACGGGTGACATGACAATATATGGCAGATAGATTCTGGAACTACTAGGATAGCCATATACAAGGATATTCACAACTCATCTACTGAATAAGTACATTTTTATGTATTTTAATATAGTCAAGATACTTTACTATAAATTAAATTATTAATAATGATTAAAATGATTTAATTGATTAAATTATTATTTTACTGTATTATATTATCTAGTATACATACAATAGTTGAAGGTTGCATTACTAACATTGCATTAACTATCTGATCATTTCAGCTGATTATTGTTAATTGTTTGCTCCTATTAATCAATTATGTGCTCTGACATAAATTTGGTTGAAGTGTGCATACTGGTAACAACAGTGAAGTAGGATAGAACTGAACTAGTGATGACATATTAGAGGGCCAACTCACTCATGGGTCTGCAATCCACGCTAAGTCCACCAAAGAGAAAGAGTGTTGTGTCTGAAACTGCATTTAGAGTATGCCATGAACGGCCCAAAGGAAGTGTGCTGGTTGGAACACTAAAACAATGGGAAAAACAAAAGAAAGTACAATATATGGCCAAAACTACATGGAACATCACACCTGTATGTGGACCCTTCCCAAGATGTATTTGTATGCTAAAGCATAGTGCACAAAGCAAGGTTGGAGTGGATGTACAAGTGGCCAGCACAAAGCCCTGACCTTGACTCCACTAAAAACCTTGGAGAAGAATTGCAACACTGACTGCATGCCAGGACTTCTTATCTGATGTCAGCTGAGCTCAGTTGTGGCTGAATGAGCAAATGTCCACAGACAACTTCCAAAATCTTGTTTATAGTTATCCCAGAAGAGTGAAGGCTGTTATAGCAGAAAAGGGGAACCAATTATTAGTGCCTATGGTTTTGGAATGGGACACTCAGCAAGCACATATGGGTGTGATGGTCTGGTTTCCACATACTTTTGGCCATATAGTGCATATCATTATAACAGATGGTCATAATACAGACAACAGGACATAGCAAGGAATCATAGTTATAGAAATCACAGCTATAGAAGTCTGTGAAGATTTCAAATAACAATTTCTTACATTCCTACATGAAGGTTGTATGATTTCTTACATTTCAGACCACATCCATGTATTTAAATCCAGACAATGAAGGTCACATTTTCTTGTCTCCTGTCAAAATGAAAATTCATAACATTCTGTAAAAAAACATAAGTTTAGCATCTTTCCTTATTTTTTTTGAGTCCTCATAAAGTAGTAAATAAATTAAATAAAATTTAGAAGAACTAGAGAGAAATATATATATATATATATATATATATATATATATATATATATATATATATATATATATATATATATATATATATATATATATATATATATATATAATATATATATATATAGTTATATAGTTATACAGTGAAACCTTGACTTACGAGTTTTCCGAGATACGAGCCGTTGCTCGGTCGATTTTTTTGCTTTAAGATACGAGCCGAGATCTGAGTTACGAGCGAGCGAGCTTACGCCACCCGCCACTCGGTCGCCCAGCGAGTGGTCAGTTCACGTGGTTATCTCTCCAGGTCGTGCGTTGGCGCTGTGTAACGACACTTCCTCAATCATTTTCCAAACATTTTGAAAGGGAGGAAGAAACAAACCTCCCTGGACAGGTTTTAATTGAAACGCCCTGCAAGTGAAAGCGAGGAAAGTGTGGCGAAAAAGGCAAAAGTCAGTGAAGAAGAAGATTAAGTGAAAAAAAATATATAAAAAAATAAAAAGTAGCAATTACGTTTAGCGATAAAGTGTAGCATAGTGTGCAAGTTAAATTTAGCAATTAATTGTAGCATTAAGTGTGTAGCGAGGAAGTTAAGTTAAGCGATAGAGCACGAAATGAAAAACTCCGCCAACCTCCTCCACCAGTCTCCTCCACCAGTCTCCTCCCACCTCCGCCAGCATCTTCGTCTGATCTTCAAGGTAAATACACTTAATAAAACCAGTTTATTTCTTTACATTCTCTTTTATTATGTATTATTATTGTTTTATACATTACTTGTTATTTATAAAGTACATTTTTCTTATTTAAAAAAACACGTAACAAAAAAAAGTGGTTTTGGGGGGCTGGAACGGATTAATAGCATTTTAATGGAGAAATTTGATTTGATATACGAGCAAATTGAGTTACGAGCTCGGTCACAGAACGAATTAAACTCGTAAGTCAAGGTATTACTGTGTGTGTATATATATATATATATATATATATAGCATATATAGGTCGATATATAGGTATTCAAGGAGAAAAAAAAAATTGTTTAATATGAAACTGTAACTGTAAGGGGACATACCATTATACGTCCGCCACAGACATACCCTTTATTACCTATGGTGGCACTGGCATGGGCAGCCCTCGGGGCAGGAGCATGCCCCTACATCAAGTAAGAATCATTAGTCAGGTTTAAATTGACTGCCGATGTATAGCTAAGATTAAGAAAGCATTGATTACTCCTATTACAATATATTGCTTGGGCACTGTAAACAAATGAATGAAATATATAAAATGAAATAAATGTATACATATAAATGTTATTAGCATTTAGAAGTATATAAATATCTTACAAATGTTTGTGGTTCTGTCCAACATTTTGATCCTGGGTCAAACACATGAACTTCACTGTTCCAACCCCATAAGATGTCTTCAGCCTTGAACAAAGGAAATGAAGTGCTAACAACAAAATATTAATTTGTATAAATTAAATGTGCTGATAAATTACCCAAGAAGCTTCATCCACAACAAAAGTGCCATGGTTACGGATTTCACTGCGAAGCTTATGACCATATCCACCAAAGTAAATAATCCTGTCAAAGACACAACAAATGGAGATGACACTGATACACTGGGAAACAGTTAGGGCTTATGTGGAATACCTAGGTAGGCATGATAGGCATGCTATCATGATTTTCATGAAAAAATTAAGTTTTCTGTGGATATTAGGTGTACTCTCACATGTAGTGGTAACATGAGATTTTGGCAGTAAAGGCATTGTCGAACATTTGCTGTGGATGTAGACGAAGTGTGTTGATATACACCGCATGATGATTCTCATCTGTGACTTATAACTGCCAGTGTACTGTGTCTTTGTTCTATGTGTTTTGGGCATGGAATGTGAACTTGAACTGGACTTGCTGGAGCAAAATGTCCATGACATGAAAGTCCATGACCGGTCCTCTTCTGCTGATTTGTGCTTTAGTTTTTCTAATGGTGTTGAAAAGCCAAGACTGACTAAACATGAGCCCACACTGCAGTTCTTCAGTGCTACTGAAAACCGGTACTGGGAAGACTCAAACACCACAACAGAAGCCTCCCCACTCAGCAAGTTTGTCAAGTCCCTCACCATTCTCCACCAAACCCAACACCATGTACTTCCTAACCTGTGCCATGAGCAGCAATGGGCCTTCAAAGCTTTAGTGCAGGAACAGGCTAAGAGCTGGTGGGCACTCCACAGTTCTGACACACCTCCACCTGTGTCAGCAGGCTAACCAAAACTGGAAAGCTAAAGACTGAAAAAACCTTGTCTGATGAATCTTGATTTCTAATGAAGCACACAGATAGTATGGTCAGAAATTGGCACCAACAGCAAGAATCCATGGACTTAACCTCCACTGTGTCAATGGCTTAGGCTGGTGGAGGTGGTGTATTGGTGTGGGGAGTGTTTAACTGACACACTGACAAGCCTGTTACTACCAATTTTCACTTGAATGTATAAGCCTATTTGAGTATTGTGAGCATGTGCCTCCCTTCATGGTCACAGTTTGCTCATCTTCTAATATTTCCTTCCTGCATGATAACACACCATGTCAAAAAACAGAAGTTGAACATGACAATGAGTTTAATGTTCTTTAGTGGCCTTCCCAATCACTGGAACTAAAATTCAATGCAACACCTTTGGGATGCGGTGGAATGGAAGATTTGCAGCAAGAAAGTGCAACTGAAAAAATCTGCATAAACTGTGTGATGCAACATGGATCAGAATCTTAAAGGAATGTTTCCAAAATCTTATGGAATCCATGTCACGAACAACTGAAGCTATTTTGAGAGCAAAGCGAGGTTCTACCCAGTGTTAGTATAGTGGTCATAATAAAGTGCTCTGTGAGTGCATGTTTTGCCATATCACGTAGACCTATTAAGTATGTGCTCCTACCTTCCTTTGTGAACCCAACAGGAAAGCTTGTCACGGGGTGAGGGCTGTAACCCTGCACAATATCTTAACTTCTTCCATGCATATTTCCCATTGTGGAGATTGACAGAATAGTGCTAGAACAAATCACACATCATTCAGAGCTATACAGGTATAGTGTTTGGCCAAAAGTTTGTGGACACCTGCGTATCACACCCACATGTGCTTTTTGAACATCCCATTCCAAATCCAAGGCCATTAAAATGGCCCCCTTTTTGCAGCAATAACAGCTAGATTTGTTATGCTGGAACAGGTTGAGCTAGATCTCTTAATATCAGTGAAGGGATATCAAATTGTATGACAATTGCATGCCTTTTGCGTGCAACATTTTGGGGAAGGCCAACATAAGGGTGTGATTGTAAGATGTCCACATAGTGTTTATAGTTTAATCCTAAGAGATGACTGACACTAGGATTACCTCATTGGTCTGACCATCATCACTGCAACCACCAAATATATACATGATTCCTTTTAGATTGCAACCACAGGTACCTGACATGGATGGAGGAACATCCCCACTCATGTCACACTTTTTCCTGTAGACAAATAAATGCATTAAAATATATTTACATTAAGCCATGTTTACTCTATAAATGTCTATAATCAGTTGTTCTGTGTATGTATTTTAATCCTAACAATTATTTTAAAAGTATTATACTCATTACATTATGGGCATATTAAAGCTTCAAAGTATAATATCATAACTTGATATTATAAACAATATTATAAATAATACCATAACCCGATGTCCAGGTCATACAACCAGATCTCATTGTTTGGGAGGAAGACTTCAAGATCAGCTACTGACTTAAAAATACAGACAAATTGGAACAAATGTATGTTACCGATTTCCTCATTCAACATTGATCCACACCATGGGAAAAAGACATTTTCGACTAATAAAATTGTTAATACCATCGAAGTGGAAGTATTACAGGCAGACTGCACATAGGCTAGAGAGATGATATAGTTTGAAAGTGAATTTTGAAGAGGCCTTTGTCTTAACGAAACACAGGAGTGCAGTATACAGTAATGGGGTATTTGTTTGGGAAGCAGTCTTTGCAAGTTAATTCACCCTTATAAAGATTTTTTATGCCTTTTTTCAGTACGGCAGTTAAAATAAATCAACATTTTGTGCTATATCCTTTCAGTCAGGGGCAAGAATGATCATGTACATTTCTTGAATGCAGATAAACTAGAGATGTTTCGTATTGATTAAAACGTGGTTTGATTTGTTTCCACAACTTGGGGATTTATTTAAAAATGTCGTTTCCACCTGCAGTGTCTTCCCTCAATGAAATGAGAGGCAGCAACAAGACTTATTAATTGCGAACATTAGTATTCGTAATTTGGGTATTTATTCGCATTAGGCTTGTGTACAGGCAGCTGTCTTACCACATAACCTCCCCACACAAATAAAGTGTTTTCTGAAACCACGGCCGTGTGTCCGCTTCTTTCTCGCGCCAGAAATTCGACATTTGACGCTGCCATTGTTTTCGGAGATTTTTTTTTAAACAAACAAATAAGTAAATAAATAAACCCTGTCTTTAATCTGCGAAACTGGTAATGTTTACACTGCAACTGATGACACCAGCAGAAAGGGGTAGAAAGAACAAGATAGCAATGATAAGAGTTATTTTAGTCTTGTTCTTTATGGTTATAAATAAATGGATGTAAATAAAATAAAATAAATTTAATTAATATGAATAGCATTTTATAACGGCAATATTTTCAATAAAACAAACTCGGTTCTCTTGTACCGTTAACTGGCATTTTATTTTGAAGCATATTATGACGGATTTTTTTTATTACAGGAAGTTGGCCAACACAGATGCGGAAGTTGAAATTTAGCGCCAACCGATGAAAAATGGATGCACGGAGACTAAAAACAAAAGTAACAGCCGCCTTCAAGATGCGAGGCTTAATGTTGCGACCGTATGTTTTAATTTTAACTGGTATACTGCTATTATATTTGTAAGGTCACGCAGTTAATCAAAGCTAATTTATCGCGTTCGACATGAAGCAAAATTACTATAAAACAGTGTGCAATGCTAAGAACATAGCAAGCTGATTGTATAATATCTGAGTTTAGTTAGGACGACTTTTTATCTATGTAGTTTATCCACTACCCACTTGTATTTTAGGATATATTAAGCTGATGTAAGGTGTATGTAGAATTGTTTTCTAGCGATCTACCGCATTTGTTATTTGTTACGTTAATTACATCACAATGTATGATCTGCACACATCATTGGAGGCTCTCTGCTAAATAACCCAGTTTAGCATTTCAACTTTACCAAATAAGTACGTAAAATAGTGTACACTAGCCATTGAATGGCAAATCCCATGTTGTTCGCAGTGAAGCAAGCAAATATCTGGTGGAGGTGTTGGAGGCTATTAGTGAAGAAGTGGAACTGGAGGATGTCATTGAGCGGATCCTGGATGCAGTGGAAAAACAACCCTGTAATAACCAGCTCATAAAATTCACAGCTAACTGTACATATCAGTGAACAAACTAATAATACCTACCACTGCTTATTCATTTGACAGTGTCCTCTAGCATGGTTGAGCTCTCCGTAGCTGAGACTGCTGTGCAGGATTGCAGTCAGTCATGTGATGAAACTATGTAAGATTTCTGATGTCATCTGTTGCATTTTTACCTCCAGCACTGAGTACATCAACCCAAACATTGGTCTTTTGTTTCTAGAGACAACGTTTTTAACATCATTGGAGCTTTTGATGTGCCTAAATTTATATACAGCACAGAAAGGAAGAAATTTGTCCCGTAAGCAACTACACAAATTATTTTCTTTCATACCTATTTTTCTTTTAAACTACTTATTATTTTGTTATTGTTCAGTAATTACATTAAGGCATCAATTTATTGTTAATAGATTCTGTTTTTTTCCACAACAAGATGTTAATTATGGTAAAGTATCATACTGACTGATTTTTTTTCTCTCTCACAGTATTAATATGACCAGCCATTCAGTCCCTAGTGTGTGTGGCCAAGCTAGAGACAAGGCTGAGCTCTTTAGGGAACGCTATATCATCCTACATCAGGTAAGTTACTTTTTTTCAGTGTGAGAGCAACTGCAACTGAAATTAGTGTCTTATTTACAAATATCTCAATTACAATTGAAGTTTTCATATTAATTTCTGTTTATGTGAACGTGAAAAGGGAGAAAGTTGCATTTATATATTTCATTCCAGTTTCACTCAAAGACATTTGGGGAACACTCAAGCTTATTTAAGAATTTATGTCTCCTGGCCTCCCCTTTTTCTGCATGTGTTTTTTTTTTTTTTGGCATGTTCTTTTTTTGCTGTTATAAATGTGTGGTAGTGAAGTGGGGCTTAATAATTGTAGATATGAGAAGCAGACTAGAGTGGAATTATAGTGGCATTGCAGTGCAAACATTGCAATAGCGAAAATGTTGCCCATGTGCAGGTTATTAAACTGATTTTAAAATGATTATATCAAGATGAACTTTGCATTACTGCAGGATTGCTTCAAAATGCAGATTCAAGCTGAGTTTTCATGATTATCCCAGTTTGTGACTGCAGAGCAGATAATATAATTATGCCGTCTTGTACTCTCCTTAAACCTGACATGGTGGAGATGCTTGTTTTCCTGTCTTTTTTAGGCTAATTGTTCTGGAAAATTCAATTGTTAATTTTTTGATGTTACTTTTTTCCTTTCTTTTTTTTCAAAATAGTGATCAAGGAAAAATCAATATTGCACAAGCCTAGTTGGTACATTTAATCAAGCTCCTTTTTCACTATGGTTTTAACTAAATCATTTTCTGAATATAATTCCTTTTTTAAATTTATGGCCAAGTCCTCTTTATTTGTTTCTAATGTCTAGCGGATACATAGACATGAACTTTTTACTCCACCAGTGATTGGTTTGGCTGCAGATGAAGGGAGAAATAAATTCCAGGTAAAGTAACATCAATGACTGAAATAGATAAAAACTGATTAAACTGCACTAGAAGATGTTTTATATCCATATTATTCACTTCTTTTTTTTTTTTCTTACAATGTAAATGGTTTCATGTGTAGTTAAAGACTGTGGAGGCTCTTTTAGGAAGCACTACAAAACTGGGTGAAGTTATTGTTCTTGGCATGATCACACAGCTTAAAGAGGTATGTGTTCTCCAGTGATGGTGTCTCTAGAAACAAAAAAAACAGCCTGATTTCAAATCTTTAGATCTAAAATACTTACTAAGGTATAGAATAATCATGTCGTATACAACAGAGAATTATGAGAAATTCAACAGGTCATCTCTGTTTTGGAGCCAATGTGTTAATTCTGTTCTTCCTTTCAGGGGAAGTTTTTTCTTGAAGACTTGACGGGCTCTGTGCAGTTGAACCTTTCCATGGCAATATCCTTTTGCTGCTATTACTGATTTAGGTCATTAAAGTTAATTGGTGTAGAAGTAGTCATAGTGAATGGACTGACCAATTCCATGAAAATATCTGTGTATAGGTTTTACCTATAATCTGCAAAGACCATCATTACTGCACATTTTGTGATAATCGTTAATGAATTGATTGGATATTTCAGAGCTAGCTATTTCCTTGCCTAGGTGACTAGCTAGTTGACCAGCACTAGTGTTAAAATGGCATTATTACACCAATGTCCACAGACAAGCTCTCATCATCAAAACCCATCTTGAAGTTGTCTTAGCTGCCTTAGCTGTGATCCTGACTGCTTTTCTCCTCATCTCACCTGTAACACCCAATATACCGTAGGCCATGTACAAGGACTACTCTGCAAAACCTGTCAGCTAGATTTTATTTTTAGATTAACCCTTTGTCATCAGCCTTGTTTGCAAGAGTCACAGTTTAATGCATATCGTTCCTCCAATGGCATTGTTACTTTCAGTTTGATGACATTCTTTATTCACTTGAGACCAGCATTACTTAGATTGTAGAGTTGAAAAGAGACAGGCTTTGCACTAATTAAATGATCTGATGAAACACATTGCATGAGTGGAAAAACTTCAGGTTTACACTAAAACCTAAGGTGCCTTGCAAATACTACAAGCAGTTGACCAGTTTTTTCATTAACTCTATTAAAAACCTCTACTTAATTTCTTAACTCTGTTCATCACCAGTTCCACAGTGGGCTGTACACAGAGTCTTGCTTTGTCTTGGCTGAAGGTGACCACTGACTTGTCAACACACACATGTTTAGCTAGTTCTAGGGTCCTAAACTAAGTATTTAGTTTTAAGTTCTTATCGTACATATACCTAACCAATAAGGGAATGTTTGACAACTGGATCCATTTACTTTTCATGTTATTTTATGGTTCCTACAGGGTGGTATGAAGACTCAGTCTTCCATGTCAGTGCCTTTGGGTTTCCACCAATTGAGCCCTCCTCCACTACCAGGTGAACAAATAACCATGGGCATATTGTCCTGTACATGCAAACTAGGACTGCAGTGATTGGTTAGAAAAATCAAAAATGTCATTTGTGAAATCTGTTTTTATTTTCAACAACAGATGATGTGCAATAATGTAAGTGCGCAGATTTGAATGAAAGTATTTTTTTTAAAAAGTATAACTTAAGCGTTGATAGTTATTATACATGCTGATAAAGAATTTTCATGGTATAATGAAACGAAAAGTGGAGAAACCTTTCATAAAAATTTTAAAGCATCCAAAATCTCCTACTTGGTGAGTGGCAAACTAAACCTTTGACTTTATAACTTTTATATAGTTATTTTATATAAGTTTTATTTAAGGGGCTTGATATGTTTTTGATGAAACAGTTTGAGATTTATGGGGGAGGGAGAACGTTATGATTTGTGGGCTTAGATACAGGGGTGGATCTGTAAGTCTATAAATTTCAGGCAAGTTCTTTTATATAAAACAAATTCCTGATTAGGTTCCTTACTTGCAGTGTAAATACCTTATTGTTTTTGCAACAGGAAATATTCATTAGATTAGCCCTAGTTAATAAATTAATTAGAATGAGCAGATATTGTTAGAATGTTAAATGTTTGTGTTCACATTATTTATTTTTCAATTAATTAAATATTTGGTTTTTTTTCTTCTCTGATGCTTCTCTGATCCACTTTTTACAAATACCTTACTTCTCACTTAATAGAAACATTTAAACATTTCTATTTCAGGGCATATTTTGGTAATATGAATTTCTTTGGGGGTCCATCTACCATTGCTGTGAAAGCCTCCACCAAGCTGAAGCAGCTTGAAGAGGAGAATGTGGATGCTATGTTTGTTATTATTTCCGACTTGTGGCTAGACAGTGTGGAGGTCCTGGAGAAGATCCAGACCATGTTTTCAGGTTTAATCATTTTTCTAATGTTTCTGATTGTACAATAATTTTTAAATTAGATTAATTTTTGTTCAATATTAATCTAAAGATCTTTTGTGTTTGTTACAGGCTATTCAACAATGCCTCCCACCTGCTTTATTTTCTGTGGGAACTTCTCCTCTGCCCCATATGGCAAAAGTCAGATCAAGTCACTTAAAGGTGCGAAGCTCCGAGGCATAGGAACTCGCCTTTTCTCACTCCATTCATTCGCTTTAATTATTTATTTATTCTTACTTGATGCCATTGATATAGACGTTTTGTTTCAGAGTCTTTGAAAGCGCTGGCTGATTTAATTTGTGAGCATCCCAGCATCCACCACAGGTAAGATGCTCTTTGGTCACTCACTATCTTTTTTTGCCACAGATTTTCAAATAATATAACAAACAGAAATAACATACAAATGACCCAAGGGTCATTTGTCTGTTATTTCTGTTTGTTATATTATTTGTGTATTTCCTTTGAGAGTTTTATATGTATAGTTTAACAAGTGGAAATGGCTCAGAGCAGGAAAGTGTGGCTGGTTACTTTCTCTCTTTGTGTGTCTTTTGTCAATCGTGGAAGTAAGATTTTTACCTGTATCCAACAAGAGAAAACACCCACAGGCTAATTTGCATTTATTCCAAATGCATTTATACATTTAAGAGCGACGTGTTCCATGTATTTCATCCTACATATTTAAGTACCAGATTTTCTATCCTCATGAAAATGAATGCTGGAAAAAATGAATACAAAGTGTCAAAGTGCATTACTATCTAAAATACAGCAACAACAATTGACCAGCGAAGGCACATTCAAAACAAAAAATTGTAAGATATGGGAAACTGTTTTATTCTGTTGACACTTTTGAAAAAGTTTTTAAACAAGTAAACCCATCTTCGGTTTTAAAGTTCCTAAAAAACTTAATATTAAACATCTTGTATAGTTTAAATATTGAATAACAAAAACTGACTCTCGCCATGAATATAGCCATAGAAGCTGGCATGGCTTGAAGCAAGGAAGGAAGGAAGGGGAGGGACGTTTTGGTCTCCTTTCTTTCTGGCTTGCAAATTTCTCAATGACCTTCTGTTTAAAATCGCTTATCTCAGTCACCAGACTCTTTTCCATTGACAGCATGACTAATGCATTCAGCCTCTCCTGTGTCTTGCTATTTCTCAGGAAAGTCTTAATTCTCCTGTGAAAGGGTATTTTTGTAAAGATATAACTGAATTTTCGTTCATCTTGAGATATTTCACTTGCTTCCACATTAATCAGTACCACTCCATTAACTGACAATCTACTGAGCAGTAATGAGACTCGTTAAGAATGGTCCAATCACATGAGGCCAAATATATAAAAAAAAATATATTAATTCGCTAACAACAAAAGTGGGGGACCGTGCTGTGCCCCAAGGACAATTTGAAATCAGCCTTAAATCACATGCTTTTCAAAGGTTTACGGACCTACGTACACACTCGTTTGTCCAGCGCCCCACACAAACATGAATGAAATACGGTTTTGATTTTTTTCATTTTATTTTAAATAAATGATAATATGACTAACAGTGGAATAGTAGAACTAAATGATTTTAATTCGTTATTAAAATATATAATTATTTTTAATGTGTTAAAGTAGCATTCTTCTCTGGCCAACTTTAAGGGGGTGCCACCCCAGCTCCCCCTATTGACCGACAGCCACTGATGGATACCATGGATATTCATGTGATGAAATTTTGTTTCTGCCACAACAGCAGTCGCTTTGTGTTTGTTCCTGGTCCTGAGGACCCTGGACCCAGCGCCATCTTGCCCAGGCAAGGGGTTTTACTTTTAACATGCTGTTACTAGAAATTTAGCTGGCAACCTTAAGTGTTGCTCCAAAGAAAATGAATGAACTAGCTAAAATGTATCTGTTATTTTCATTTTAAGGCCTCCCTTGGCTGAACACATCACTGAAGAATTTAGACAGCGAGTCCCTTTTTCTGTCTTCACCACAAACCCATGCAGGTATCAAGCCCATGCAGGTCTTTTACATGTTGGATAGAATGTTTATTTTGATTTCCAGCAATGCTAAATAGAGGTTCTTTCTTATGCCAGGATACAGTACTGCAGTCAGGAGATAGTGGTCATCCGAGAAGACCTGGTCAACAAGATGTGTAGGAACTGCTTGAGACTCCCCAGCTCTAACCTCGACATCCCAAACCATGTAAGTCTGTTCTGCTAAGTATCTTAGAATCTATATCAACAAACTTTAAATGACAAAATGACATTTAGGCAAAAACATGTAAAAAAAAATTGTGGTTGTTCATTTACATTTTGCCAGTGAGGAGGCATAAGTCATAATTCACTTCCTTCTTTAGAAGGAAGCATATTTTAGACTTAAAAGCTATAAAGAGACTCTATCATACCAAACCAAGATGTCTGCAGAGTTGTTAAAATTGGCTCTTAGAGTTAACCTTAGGTTTTGTTAGCTAGCATAGTTTACAAACATAAATTAACATACCTAATGACTAATCCACTGACAACTAACTTAATTCTTTCTGTTTATGTTAAGTGAAATTACACATATTAATTAATCGCTGTATTTGAGCTGAATGTTTATAACATTTCATTTTTAAAAGAACAAAACAGAATGAATCAGTATAGTACATGTGCTTTTTTGTTCATATGCTTTCTGTCATCTTATTGCCCCATTTTCCTGCAGTTTGTGAAGACTATCTTATCTCAGGGCCATCTGACTCCACTTCCCCTGTATGTCAGTCCAGTTTACTGGGCATATGATTATGCCTTACGTGTCTATCCTGTTCCTGATGTTGTTATCATTGCTGATAAATATGACCCCTTCAGTATCTCCAACTCAGACTGCCTCTGCATCAACCCGGTATTGTGTTTAAATTTATTAAGATTAAAAATTTAAAAAATAATAATGTGATGTAATAGCAAATATTGTTGCATCACTGGAAAAATCAAAGGTGTGATGTTTTTTAATCATGATTAATAAAATCAGTAAATCAATAAATATTTACCATCCTCCACCTTTGCAGGGTTCTTTTCTAAGAAGTGAATTCTCTTTCAAGGTGTACTATCCATCAAACAGAACAGTGGAGGACAGGTATCAAACTTTCATTATTCTTTAATAATACTTTTAATTATTACAATTATTTCATTCTTTGGAACACAATGCTTAATAGTTTTCTTCGTATTTGTTTTTCTTATGCAGCAAATTGCAAGGACTTTGATACTGAACCATGTGCTGATTTATGTAAGGTTGTTTTATATAGAATGTAAAATAAATGTAATGTCTGATAGTGTATTTGCTTGTGACTAGATTGGTAAATATTGCATTGACTGGTTGGATGGACATGTTAGCATTCATTATAGCACTATAAACCACTATAATTAACATAATTGCAAATTGTTTTTTGCCACAAAGCATACAGTAAAATTTACATGCAAACCACTTGGATGTGTTGTGAATTTACCGAAGCAGACCAGGGGACTCGGAAGCAGGGTTCAGCAGGTTTTATTTTTTTATTGGAGATCAGAACACACTGTGGTGGTACTGTAGTCATTGAGTCCAGTAAAAAGGAACATATGTTACAGTTTTAAAGGCCTTTAGGGGGCAGGCCTTGAAGGTGTGACAATACAAACGCCTTGAGGTAATACTCTTAAACAAAACATTGAAATCCTCAGAGTCGACCCCCAACTGTGAGCTGGTTCACAGTTCCTGATAACCATTGGCTTTGCATTTCACTTGGTGGTGAGAGCTAGGATATATAAATGGTTATTCAAAGAGAAATGTATGTTACAGTACATTCTTGAGTGACCTCAAAATTTGTTTTCTTACAGATGCATACGTGTATTATCTGCTGTTAAGAGTGTGGGTGTCTCTATTTCTATTTTGCTGTAATTGACCGTCTAATAATAAAAATGAAAGGTCCTTATTTTCATGGCCATAAAATTATTATAAAATAATTGAAAGACTGGGCCAGGTTGCTTACAAATAAGAGTATGTTTTATCAATTCACAAAACCTTTTCCCCAGTAGTGTTCTGGAGTGTTAAGGTGGTCTCTGGCAATCTTCAGGCATTCCACAGCCATGGATACCAATGCCTGTTTAATGTCTTACAGAGATTTTAACCAGTTCCTATGATTTCTTAAAGTCTTTAGCTTTTCTTAAAGACAGCTCTTTGAGAACTTCTGAGAGCTCTTTTCCTGCAAGGCATTGTCCACATTAGAAGATGCTTCTTGTGAATGCAAACTCAAAATATTTTATTGCTTTAGTAGCTCTAACCCATACCTCCAATCTTGTTTCATTAATTGGATGCCAGGTTTGCTCATTTCCAACTCCTGATTAGCTTTTGATAAGGCCTAAGGTTTCCAACGTATATACTATGAATATTTAAATGATATATTCAGTATGTACCAGAAGAATTTTACCAATTTGTGGATTAATCTTTAAAACTATTTTTTGTTCATTACTATTATTAAAACTATTTTTTGTTCCTTACTTTATTTATGTATATATATATTCATATAATGCTGGTTTGATCTTCATCCAAGTTTACATACTTTTTCTTGCCACTGTATTAGACAGCAAGTGAAAGTGCGAGTAATGTAAGGATCTAAGTGATTCTGGTATGTTCGTAGTTAATTTTGCTATAGTATTAAATAAAAAATTTAGGTTATTTTTGTTAGATTCAATTAGGGTTGAAAGATATGCTGATCTAGCAGTACTAAAAGTTTTTGTAGCTCAGGAGGCATTTCTTCCATGCTAATTGAAATATTCTGGGAGACTATTGATAAACCTTTCAGCAGTAGCAGACAAATTAAGTAGAATTAGAAGCTTTTATTACTGCACATACATACATTACAGCACAGTGGAATTCTTATCTTAATATATTCCAGTTTTGAAGGTTGGGGTCAGGGTGCAGGGCCAGCTATGATTCAGCACCGCTGGGGCAGAGATGGTTTGGGTCAGGGACCTAATAGCAGCAGCTTGGTGGTGCTGACGTTTAAACCCCAACTTTTTGATCAACAACCCAGCTCTTTAACCACTTGAGCCACCACTGCCCCTAAATATGTTTAACACAGTAACGTGACAAAGTACATATATATCATGTCTAAGACATATTATTAAATAGATGAAATAATGGTCTGGGAAGGCTTCAGACTGTGGTAATTAGTACTGGCCCTGACTGACTCACCGATTCAACTGACTCAGTTAAATGATCCGATTCCGCATATTAACTCATGTTTCATGAGTCCGAGGTCTAAATTAACCCGATTCTTATTTGTCCTGTATATAGTATATATTGTCCTATGTATATAGTTATACAGTGAAACCTTGACTTACGAGTTTTTCGAGATACGAGCCGTTGCTCGGTCGATTTTTTTGCTTTAAGATACGAGCCGAGATCTGAGTTACGAGCGAGCGAGCTTACGCCACCCGCCACTCGGTCGCCCAGCGAGTGGTCAGTTCACGTGGTTATCTCTCCAGGTCGTGCGTTGGCGCTGTGTAACGACACTTCCTCAATCATTTTCCAAACATTTTGAAAGGGAGGAAGAAACAAACCTCCCTGGACAGGTTTTAATTGAAACGCCCTGCAAGTGAAAGCGAGGAAAGTGTGGCGAAAAAGGCAAAAGTCAGTGAAGAAGAAGATTAAGTGAAGTGAAAAAAAAATATATAAAAAAAATAAAAAGTAGCAATTACGTTTAGCGATAAAGTGTAGCATAGTGTGCAAGTTAAATTTAGCAATTAATTGTAGCATTAAGTGTGTAGCGAGGAAGTTAAGTTAAGCGATAGAGCACGAAATGAAAAACTCCACCAATCTCCTCCACCAATCTCCTCCACCAGTCTCCTCCCACCTCCGCCAGCATCTTCGTCTGATCTTCAAGGTAAATACACTTAATAAAACCAGTTTATTTCTTTACATTCTTTTTTATTATGTATAATTTTTTATACATTATTTGTTATTTATACAACATTTATATTTAGTACATTTTTCTTATTTAAAAACAAAAAAAATGAGTGTGGTTTTGGGGCTGGAACGGATTAATAGCATTTCAATTCATTTTAATGGAGAAATTGAATTTGATATACGGTCACAGAACGAATTAAACTCGTAAGTCAAGGTATTACTGTACTTTTTTGCACATTTTCATTTTGTTCAGTTTGCTTGTTTTATTCCTTATTTAAGATATTTATTTTTATTCCATTTGGATACTTTTACATTTAACATATTTAATTTTTGGTTAAAATAACTGATTTGCACATTTTTCATTTTTATATTTGTGTTAAAGTTTGTGTGTGTATGTTTGTGTGGCACTTTAAAGTACATTTTTGTTGCACTGGTATCGTAAGTCTTGATTCTTTTTAATTTACACAGGGACATGTTTATCGTCCCTGTCAGTGGCGGAACAAGCGCGCATTGCGTCCTGGGGCAAACATGAACGTTCGTTTGGTTACTTATCATGCAATAGTCAACCATTTTCTAAAAACTTGTAATTACTATTACATACACGCCATAACATAATAGTACATAACTATACTCATTAAATTATTCTAGCGTATAATCACCTGCATTAATCCCACCATCCAATTACTATAGTGCTGCCCACTAAATGGCGCAGTAATACCACATAATGTGGCTGTATAGACAATGTGCTGATTTTGAGTTTTGTTCTGTTGGACTTGCTGTAGTTTTCGGTCAGAGGTCGGCTGTGCTAAAGAAGTACTTTGTTACCTCAGTGAATGATATGTTTGATTCATGTATCCTTTTCTTCTGTATGTTTCAGTTTTACAGTGTTTTCTTTTGGAGGCAAATAAACAGCTTGAACCAGCTACGTTTGTCTCTGATTGGGAATTTGTTTAGCTATCTGCCAAACTGGACACCCACATTCAGGGAGGGCAGAATAGGGTGAAAAGAAATCAACCACTATTTCCCAGCGTGATTAGAGTTTGTACAGGAAACGAGGGCTATTAAAGAATCACTGACTCAAAAGGAGTCACTGACTCGATTCATTTCTGTGAGTGACTCAACGAAACCCGAGTCTTTAAAAAGAATCGTTTTTACCACCACTCGTGGTAATGTGACTGTATTTTCTATATTTTATCTGAATGTTAGAATGAGATAAAGAGTGTGACCACCAAAATGAATCTACTGAATTTACCTACTGAATCTTGGATAGACACGCATGCTGTTTGTAAAGGACTTTCTGAATGATCAAAATGAATATTAAAATCTCCAAAAATCAATGCTTTGTCTAAAGAAACAACTAGGTTTAAAACAAAATCTGCAAATTCACAGAGGAATTCAGACCTGGGGGTTTGTAAATAATCAGTGGAATTGATCAGTAATATTTTCATTAACAATAAATGCTTTATATCCTAGCTTCAGATCAAACAAATAAATTGCGTAACAAAACTACCACACAACAATTCAGTTTTTATTAATATTAAATATATTAAAAATATTAATATTAATATATTAAAAATGTTTTTATTATCCTTACATTTGTAAAAAAAAAAAAGGGGGGGGGGTAGGGTTTAAAGACACTACATTATTATGTATTAAGCCAAATTATAATAAAGATTATAATAAAAATTCTTTTTACTTGTAGAATTGTAAAATACACACAAAGTATACTTCAAAGCCATTTTATGTGTGACAGTATAATTATGTCAGGGGGCAGTAGAGCAATAATTGCTCTTCAAAATCACTAAATCTGTTAATATAATAGAGCCAGGAGCCATTCTAAAATGGATCAATTCATAATAACCTACTATATGTTCAAGCAATAAGAGCAATCGATCTTAGTGTGGAATTTTTTAGATGTAATTCCTCCTCAATGTCAAATTCTGTGAAAATAAATGAGCCAGGATCTGATTTTGATGCACTCAAAATTCATTCAAAATGGACCTCTCAACTTTTTAGCTTATCAAACTAACTTGGATCAGTTCAAATTGACCTCTGACTACTCTATTCTCCCTCAATTTTAATAAGGTTCAATCAATTTTACTGTGGAAATATGAAGTAATTCCACTTCAAATTTACTATCAGATAAAATAATTGTGCCAGGAGCTAAATTCGAAATTTGATAAAAAAGGACAGTTCAAATTGTTAGTTGATCAAACCTAGTTCAATCGTAATGACCTACTCTATGCTCACAATTAGGGTTGCAAAGGGGCAGAAAATTTCCACGGAAACTTCATCTCGGGAATTTTGGAAATATTCCAAGTTGGAAACTTAACAGGAATTTATGGTAATTTTCGAGAATTTACGGGAATTTATGGTAATTAATGGGAATTTATTGAAATTATTTAGAGATTTGGGGAAATTTATATAAACTGTATATAGAAACATAAATATAAACATTTAGTTTGGTCATAAGCTGACATGCAAGCAAACTAATGCATAAATAAAACTTTTGCCTTTGATTTAATTGTAAGTAAAACTTTAATTTTTTCATGAACAACAATGTAAAAAAAACAAAAAAACATATTTCCTTCTGTTTGCTATAAAACGAAAGGACACCCCACCCTTCCCCTTCCAAAAAAGTCCCATTAAAAACTGTAACCTTCGGGTTCAAATGCAGAACTGTGGCTTTGATATTCTTGTGATAGAGCCTGGAGAATAGGGAGGAATTTCCCCCTTAAGTGACTGAGGGGGATTGTGTGTGTGTGTGTTTGTAGGATGGTCTTTTTTAGACCATATTTACATTTTTTTTGTAAATTACATGACTACTCACCAAGATGGACATTTTTTAAATGATTTGTGTGCAGGATTTAAGAAATGATCAGTGTATATTATGGAGGTATGCACAGTACATGTGGATTGAGGAATATACAGGGTTGTTTTATCTGGTTGCTTTAACCAAGATTATGCTGCAAGATATTTTTTTTTCAACTACATTTACGTTCCCTGTAATAGGCTAACCTGCAATTTTGCAAATTCCCAGTTTATTCCCATATATTCCCGTTAATTCCCATTAATTCCCATATATTCCTGTTAATTCCTATGGAAAGTTTCCGGTCATGAAAATTCCCGGAATTTTGCAACCATATGAACTCCATGCTCCGTGCAATCTGGCTAACCAATTCTCTTTTACTCTTGCTTTAAGGTCATAGATTTTAGCTGTCCTCTACTCTACTAAATACTACTCTATAACTAAACTATTATACCAGTGTCCAAGCATTCACCTGCAGAGTGTCTGAACGATTTCTGCTCTGTTGCACTCACCCCTATTGTTATGAAGTGCTTTGAGAAGTTGGTTCTAAGTCACCTCATAGCGAGTCTCCCACCTACACTCGACCCTCACCAGTTTGCCTACCGTCCAAACAGAGGATGCCATTTCCACTGCTCTTCATCTAGCTCTCACCCACCTGGATAATAAAAATACAGGATGTTGTTCAGGATGTTGTTCATTGACTTCAGCTCTGCATTTAATACAGTCGTCCCTAGTAAACTGATCACTAAGCACAGTGTCCTGGGTATCTGCACATCCATATATAGTTGGATTATGGACTTCCTTTTTTTTTCCCCACAACAAAGGACAGTACATTATAGACAAACAAAACAACAAATACAAGAACAAATGAACGAGAAGCCAGGACCTAAGTTCCAGGGTGGTCCAGCTAGGTATGTTCTACCTTTTTTAATTTCTTTGGTTGAGCCGGACCAAGATTCTCCCGCTCTGAGTCGCTCTCAATCCCTACAGGTGAGAGCTGGCCCATCGCTTGTTCCCCTCCTAAACAGCTCCCCAACCCTAAGGAGGGAGTTTGTTTATTTGGACAAAACAGTCGAGAAATGCAGTGGTGGCCAACACTGAAACCCCTCCTGTTCCACCCAGAGCAATACCCCAGGGCACCCAAAGACAGGCTGGAGCATAAAAAAAAAGTCAAAGAAGCTTTATTGTCACAACCACCATATATAGCTGATGCAGTACACAGTGAAACAACATTCCTCCTAGACCAGAGGTGCTACACATACAAAGACAAAGTACAGTGACGCAGACAAACAGAGCTAAACATAGAGATAAAAACTAAACTATATTTACGGTGCAATAAAAAAACTAAACTATACTTAAGGTGCAATAAAAAAACTAAATTATACTTAAGGTGCAATAAATAAAATAGACATACAACAGAAGCGCACAGGATGACAAGACAAGACAGTGCAGACAAACAACATATAGACTGGCTTTTGTGCAGATAGCAGCGTATACAGTGAGTGCAAATAAGAAATTGACATTTTGTGCAAAGAACAGTGTATACAGTGAATGCAAATATTAAAGTGACACATGTAAACAGGATTAATATAAAAAAATGTAAAGTGAAATGTAAAGTGACGTGTGTGCAAACAGGACAATTTAGTGTGTGTGTCTGTGTCTGTGTCCAGCACAGTTCAGTTCTTCTTGGAACACAGTTCTCAGCTTTTGTGCATGTGTGTTATGTAGGTGTGTGAGTACGTGTCCAGCAAAATTCAATTTTCCTGTTGAGATCAGATCTTGGATGTGTGTGTGTGTGATCAGTTCAGCTCAGTTCTCTGTTGAGATACCTGATTGCCTGAAGGAAGAAACTGTTTAACAGTCTGGTTGTGCGGGTCCGAATGCTTCAGTACCTCTTTCCGGATGGCAGAAGGATGAAGAGTGTGTGTGAGGGGTGTGTGGGATCATCCACAATGCTGTTAGCTCTGCGGATGCAGCATGTGGAGTAAATATCTGTAATAGAGGGAAGAGAGACTCCGATGATCTTCTCAGCTGTCCCTCCAATCAGGGTCCCTCCAACCCCTCCAATCAGTTTAGGAGCAGGAGAGAAAAATAAATCAATTAATTAAAAAAAAGAAAAAGGTTATACAAAGTAGAAGATGAAGTACGATGCATACATATGGTATAATTATAATTATGATATCAAGAATAAACTATAATTAAACTATTATTAATAATAATTATAAAGAAAAAAACCTTATATATATATATATATATATATATATACACATACATATACATACATATATATATATATACATATACACACACGTGTGTGTGTATATATATATAAATAAATCAGGCACCAAGACAAAAAATCAATAACAATGTCAAAAAGTAAGTCTATTAAAATTAATGGCAAGTACCAAAAAAATCTCGTACTAATATTATATGATGATCTTATTATATTATTATCTATTAACAGTAACATTTATTTTCTTCTTTTTTTAATAATACTAATAACAATAGTAATAAAAATAATAATAGTATGTGTAGTTGTGAGTAGGAAATAGTTAGAGTATATGAATTCAGTAGTTAATAAAGTTAACATATGTTAATAATAAATTCAAATTTTATTGGTCACATACGAAATCATACACAGTATGACATGTAGTGAAATGCTTTTTACGACTGTCTTACACAAAAAGAAAGAGTAAAAAAAAGAAAAATTTAAAGTGTGGACAGTGTGGAAAGGTCCAAACTGTTCCCACAAAGTTGGGAGCATGGAATTGTCCAAAATGTCTTGGTATGCTGAAGCATTCAGAGTTCCTTTCACTGGAGCTAAGGGGCCAAGCCCAGCTCCTGAAAAACAACCCCACACCATAATCCCCCCTCCACCAAACTTTACACTTGGCACAATGCAGTCAGACAAGTACCGTTCTCCTGGCAACCGCCAAACCCAGACTCGTCCATCGGATTGCCAGATGGAGAAGCGCGATTCGTCACTCCAGAGAACACGTCTCCACTGCTCTAGAGTCCAGTGGTGGCGTGCTTTACACCACTGCATCCGACGCTTTGCATTGCACTTGGTGATGTATGGCTTGGATGCAGCTGCTCGGCCATGGAAACCCATTCCATGAAGCTCTCTGCGCACTGTTCTTGAGCTAATCTGAAGGCCACATGAAGTTTGGAGGTCTGTAGCGATTGACTCTGCAGAAAGTTGGCGACCTCTTCGCACTATGCGCCTCAGCATCCGCTGACCCCGCTCCGTCAGTTTACGTGGCCTACCACTTCGTGGCTGAGTTGCTGTCGTTCCCAAACACTTCCACGTTCTTATAATACAGCTGACAGTTGACTGTGGAATATTTAGGAGCGAGGAAATTTCACGACTGGATTTGTTGCACAGGTGGTATCCTATCACAGTTCCACGCTGGAATTCACTGAGCTCTTGAGAGCGACCCATTCTTTCACAAATGTTTGTAAAAACAGTCTGCATGCCTAGGTGCTTGATTTTATACACCTGTGGCCATGGAAGTGATTGGAACACCTGATTCTGATTATTTGGATGGGTGAGCGAATACTTTTGGCAATATAGTGTATGTGAAAGTGGCCAAAACTGAGGAGGGCTATGAAGACTTCAACACATTTCTTCAGAAAGGTTAGTGTCATTTCAAACAACTCTAAATGTTTGAATAAACTGACCATTCAGTTGCCTACCCCTGGTCTAAACCATTGGCAACAAAAGTGAGTATACCCCTAAGTGGAAATGTCCAAATTGGGCCCAATTAGCCATTTACCCTCCCCGGTATCATGTGACTCATTAGTGTTACAAGGTCTCATGTGACTCGTTAGTGTTACAAGGTCTCAGGACCATTCACTTGCCTACCCCTGACCTAAACCATTGGCAACAAAAGTGAGTACACCCGTAAGTGGAAATGTCCAAATTGGGCCCAATTAGCCATTTACCCTCCCTGGTATCATGTGACTCGTTAGTGTTACAAGGTCTCAGGTGTGAAAGGGGAGCAGGTGTGTTAAATTTGGTGTTATCGCTCTCACACTCTTTCATACTGGTCATTGGAAGTTCAATGGCACCTCATGGCAAAGAACTCCCCGAGGTATTTATATTGTACCACACAAATTGTGTTGCTGAATCAGGGACAGAAGTGGATGCAGATGTGTTTGAGGAGCTTTTGCAAGCAGGGAACCTTACTGTTCTGTTGTCCACTGAACAATCAATAGGTAAGATATATTATTACTTGATCTTGTTGGGAAAACAGTGGAACATCAGTGACAAATGCTGTGAAGGACATTATTTTGTCATTCTGCATGTATATATTTCATTAAACTGCATTACAGTTGTGCTTCATGAGCATGTATCACACACTTCGTCACCTGTGTAACACGTCTGTGTCAGAGAACTCATCCACTTTGCTTGTATCCTCTGATTCATCAGATGCAACAGTAATTAAGACAAATGGAGGAAAAAGTACCCATGCTGAATGTGAATCAGCAAAAGCTTGTGATGAATGATATGAGTTATTAAATCCCTGACATTCAGATCAGTTGTGTTTTTGTTGTTGGAAAGGCTGTCACACATTTCTGATTCTTGTAGATGGTGAGAGATGCTCTCCACTCTAAAGTATCATATGTCATGATATATTTTGGTATATATGATACCAATATATGATATTATATCCTCCAAATATTTTGGAGGAATATGACAAAACAAAGACATTGACAGATAGAACACGGAGACAGATAATAAACCTTCTTGTGGCTGACATGATTGAAGTTCATGGGTAAGACTTCAGTGTTCACATTGTTTTTACTGTGATGCCTCATAATCAGTCTTAAAATATCAGTCAAAAAATATTTTATTTGCATAAAATACCAATCTTACTACTGAGGAATCTTATTACAAAAAGGAATGTTAAAGGGCTAAAACAGAAATTTATTTGTAACTTGCAAAAACTAAGGGAAAGAAGCAAAACATTCTTAAAAAAAACATGCCTTCAGAAATAAAATCTTTAATTACACTGCCAATTACACAAATCTGTGTGCATTTCAGAGGTTTCAAAATAATACAAATAATCATTTATACTTTAAAGGAGGATCCCACCAACCTGTTCATATGAAATATGCTCTTGGCATCAACTCTGTATTTCCCAGCCTCAGAGATCCATATTCAGACAATGGATATGTACAGTATCTCACAAAAGTGAGTACACCCTTCACATTTTTGTAAATATTTTATTATATCTTTTCATGTGACAACACTGAAGAAATGACACTCTGCTACAATGTAAAGTAGTGAGTGTACAGCCTGTATAACAGTGTAAATTTGCTGTCCCCCTCAAAACAACTCAACATACAGCCATTAATGTCTAAACCAGGGTTAGGCAAGTTCGGTCCTAGAGAGCCGCAGTCCTGCAGATTTCAGCTCTAACCCTAATCAAACACACCTGAACAAGCTAATCAAGGTCTTCAGGATTACTAAGGCTACAGACAGGTGAGTTTTTTTTCAGGGCTGGAGCTGAAATCTGTAGGACTGCGGCTCTCTAGGACCGAACTTGCCTACCCCTGGTCTAAACCACTGGCAACAAAAATGAGTACACCCCTAAGTGGAAATGTCCAAATTGGGCCCAATTAGCCATTTACCCTCCCCAGTATCAATCTAGCCATGGGGGTCACAGTCCAGTGACTTCTGTGCCGGTCCCAAGCCCGGATAAATAGAGAGGGTTGCGTCAGGAAGGGCATCCGGCGTAAAATATTGCCAAATTTAACCATGCTAATCGTCAGTACTCTAAATCTCATACCGGATCGGTCGAGGCCCGGGTCAACCACGACTGCCATCGGCGCCGTTGACCTACAGGGCGCTGGTGGAAATTGGGCTACTGTTGGTCGAAGAAGTAGAGGAGGAAGGAGAGTGCGTAGACAGAGTGAGAAGAGGAAAGGTAAGAGTGTAGGACTGAGAATAGGAACTCTGAATGTTGGTACTATGACAGGGAAAGGTAGAGAGCTGGCTGATATGATGGAGAGAAGGAAGGTGGATATACTGTGTGTACAGGAGACCAGGTGGAAGAGTAGCAAGGCTCGTAGTATAGGAGCAGGATTCAAGCTGTTTTATAATGGTATGGATAGTAAGAGAAATGGGGTAGGTGTGGTCCTGAAGGAGGCGTTTGTGAGGAATGTTCTGGAGGTGATGAGTGTCAGACAGGGTGATGAGTCTGAAGTTGGAGATTGAAGGGGTGATGTTGAATGTTGTTAGTGGTTATGCCCCACAGGTAGGTTGTGAGTTAGAGGAGAAAGAGATTCTGGAGTGAATTAGATGAGGTGATAGAGAGTATTCCAACAGGTAAGAGAGTGGTGATAGGAGCAGATTTTAATGGGCATGTTGGTGAAGGGAACACAGGTGATGGGGAGGTGATGGGCAAGTTTGGAGTTAAGGAAAGGAACCTTGAAGGGCAGATGGTAGTGGACTTTGCTAGGAGGATGGACATGGCTGTGGTTAACACTTATTTTCAGAAGAGGGAGGAGCATAGAGTGACTTACAAGAGTGGAGGTAGGAGCACACAGGTAGACTACATCCTATGTAGACGAGGCAATCTGAAAGAGATTAGTGACTGTAAAGTGGTAGTGGGAGAGAGTGTAGCCAGACAGCATAGGATGGTGGTGTGTAGGATGAATTTGATGGTCTGTAAGCAGAGGTCAAAGATAGAGATGGAGAAGAAAACCAAGTGGTGGAAGCTGAAAAAGGAGGAATGTTGTGAGAAATTTAGACAGAAGTTGAGGCAGGCTCTGGGTGGTCAGGTAGTGCTGCCAGATGACTGGGAAACTACAGCAGAAGTGATCAGGGAGACAGGAAGAAAGGTGCTGGGTGTGTCATCTGGAAGGACGAAAGAAGATAAGGAAGCTTGGTGGTGGAATGAGGAAGTTCAGGATAGTATTCAGAGGAAGAGGTTAGCCAAGAAGTGGGACATGGACAGGACTGAAGAGAATAGACAGGAATACAAGGAGTTACAGCGCAGAGTGAAGAGGGAGGTGTCTAAGGCCAAGCAGAAGGTGTACGAGTTGTACACTAGGTTAGACACTAGAGAAGGACTTGTACAGGTTAGCTAGGCAGAGGGATCGAGATGGGAAGGATGTGCGGCAAGTTAGTTATTAAGGGTAGAGATGGAAAGGTGCTGACAAGTGAGGAGACTGTACGGAGGAGATGGAAGGAGTACTTTGAAGAGCTGATGAATGTGGAAAATGAGAGGGAACAAAGAGTAGAAGGGGTGAACTCTGTGGAACAGGAAGTAGATAAGATTAGAAAGGATGACGTCAGGAAGGCTTTGAAGAGGATGAAAAGTGGAAAGGCAGTTGGTCCTGACGACGTCCCGGTGGAGGTCTGGAAGTGTCTAGGAGAGGCGACAGTGGAATTTTTAACTACTCTGTTTAACAGGGTTTTAGAGAGTGAGAAGATGCCTGAGGAATGGAGAAGTGTATCAGTGCCGATCTTTAAGAATAAGGGTGACGTGCAGAGTTGCAGCAACTATAGGGGGATAAAGTTGATGAGCCATACAATGAAGCTATGGGAAAGAGTAATGGAAGGTAGTGGAAATTTGTGAGCAGCAGTATGGCTTCATGCCCAGAAAGAGCACAACAGATGCGATTTTTGCTCTGAGAATGTTGATGGAGAAGTATAGGGATGGTCAGGAAGAGTTGCACTGTGTGTTTGTAGACTTGGAGAAAGTGTATGACAGGGTGCCAAGAGAAGGGGGAAGGTGTACAGGACAGGGGTGAGACCAGCCATGCTGTATGGTTTAGAGACAGAGTCACTGAGACAGAGACAGGAGTCAGAGCTGGAGGTAGCAGAGCTGAAGATGTTGAGGTTCTCTTTGGGAGTGACAAGGTTGGACAGGATTAGGAACGAGTACATCAGAGGGACAGCTCATGTTGGACGTTTGGGGGACAAAGTTAGAGAGGCCAGGTTAAGATGGTTTGGACATGTCCAGAGGAGGGAGAGTGACTATATTGGTAGGAGAATGTTGGACATGGAGCTGCCAGGCAGGAGGAAAAGAGGAAGGCCAAAGAGTAGGTATATGGATGTAATAAATGAGGATATGAAGCTAGTGGGTGTAAGTGTTGAGGATGCAGAAGATAGGGATAGGTGGAGAGAGATGATTCGTTGTGGCGACCCCTGAAGGGAAAAGCCCAAAGAAGAAGACGACCCTCCCCGGTATAATGTGACTTGTTAGTGTTACAAGGTCTCAGGTGTGAATGGGGAGCAGGTGTGTTAAATTTGGTGTTATCGCTCTCACACTCTTTCATACTGGTCATTGGAAGTTCAACATGGCATCTCATGGCAAAGAACTCCCCGAGGATCTGAAAAAAAGAATTGTTGCTCTACATAAAGATGGCCTAGGCTATAAGAAGATTGCCAAGACCCTGAAACTGAGCTGCAGCACGGTGGGCAAGACCATACAGTGGTTTTACAGGACAGGTTCCACTCAGAACAGGCCTCGCCATGGTTGACCAAAGAAGTTGAGTGCACATGCTCAGCGTCATATCTGGTCTGATGAGACCACGATAAACCTATTTGGTTTAGATGGTGTCAAGCATGTGTGGCAGCAACCAGGTGAGGAGTACAAAGACAAGTGTCTTGCCTACAGTCAAGCATGGTGGTGGGAGTGTCATGGTCTTGGCCTGTATGAGGGCTGCCGGCACTGAAGAGCTACAGTTCATTGAGGGAACCATGAATGCCAACATGTACTGTGACATACTGAAGCAGAGCATGATCCCCTCCCTTCAGAGACTGGGCTGCAGGGCAGTATTCCAACATGATGATGACCCCAAACACACCTCCAAGACGACCACTGCCTTGCTAAAGCAGCTGAGGGTAAAAGTTGATGAACTGGCCAAGCATGTCTCCAGACCTAAACCCTTTTGAGCATCTGTGGGGCATCCTCAAATGGAAGGTGGGGGAGTGCAAGGTCATCATCCACCAGCTCTGATGTCATTATGGAGAAGCGGAGGTGGTGTGGCGTGGTGGCCACACAAAATATTTACACTTTGGGCCCAATTTGGACATTTCCACTTAGGGGTGTACTCACTTTTGTTGCCAACGGTTTAGACATTAATGGCTGTGTTTTGAGGGGACAGCAAATGTACAGCCTGTATAACAGTGTAAACTCACTACTTTACATTGTAGCAGAGTGTCATTTCTTCAGTGTCACATGAAAAGATATAATAAAATATTTACAAAAATGTGAGGGGTGTACTCACTTTTGAGATACTGTAAGTTTTTACACTAGTGGCTGACTCGCATTACATTTTTTGGAAGTAGTACAACTTAACTTGTATTATGGTTTTTCTCTTTTTGAATTTTACAGGAACACTTTGGCCTGGAGGCTAAAGATCATCCAGCACAACATTTCACCTCTGTGCCAACTCTCCACCAGCACTACCAATCAAGATAGTCCAAAGAGAAAGAGGGAGTTTCTTCTGACTGACATGCAGCTGCTTGAAGAGGATTATCATGAACCAATATCCTTTATGAAGCATTCAACTGATGCATTGGTTATCAAAGAGAAGATGAGGGCCACATTTCAATATTGCCAGTCACTGGTTCAGGATCAGCAACAGTTGTCAACAGTTTTGGATGTGTTCTCTCGATTCCTCGACACCACTGGCTTTGGTAAGGCACATGTTTTTTACAAGTGAACAGTTGCCTAAGGTATTCACTTAAATTTGTACAAGACTGAAAGGATTGTGTTCTCCTGCAGATTGAACAAGTCTTCACCATGATGTTTGGAGAGGAGGTGTCAGGCAGACTTTTGGAAAAATGGCCCACTTATTTCAAACCCAGGATCCTGGCAGACTGCAAGAACCTGACTTCTAATAAGCATGTTGAAGAACTTTTGTGTGCACAGCAAAACTCTGATGGGACTGGTAAGCTTTCCTCAATATTCCCTTTAATATGTTTAATTCAGATGTAAATAGTTCTGATTTGTCTCATACTTTGCTTCTAGGCTGGGACAGTGACCTGTCAAGTATTCTATTGCTGGTTCCCCTGCTTCCACCCACCTCAAAAAGCCACAAGAAGAATTAAATTAGCTCATATCAAGCTGTCGACCATGTTGTGAGATCTGCGGGTATGTAATTTTTTTTTTTTTAACATTGACACCCTTTCTTCATAAAACAAAAGTTTTTAAGTGGTGCTAAACACTTTTTCTCAAGATATTTCTTTTTGTTACAGATTGGAACCAGTGTTGAAATCTTCCTTGCAGGTGTGAAGTCAGGACAGCCCTTCCTCCTGTGTGTTGGTGAGCAGAGGAACAACATCCAAAGGTTCTATGCCATCCTTGATCACAAGCCCATCCCTTGCAAAGCACAAACATCCCTGGACAGAGCAGATTCATTTGCTGTTTTTTCACCTAAGGAGTTGATTTATTATGACAGTTTTCTAATGAGATGGATGAAAAAACATACATTGTGCCACATTGTCATATTGTGTGAAGTGTATTTTTGTGGAGTGTTGGGACAAAGCAGTGCAGTTTATATGGTGTACTTGTTTGAAATAAAAGTTGATTTGTTCTGTTGTTTTTGTACATTTTGTTCTAAATTTTAGTATGTATTGTTTGTGGGAGTGAAATTAAGGATTGTTAACTCCCATGTAGTGTTTTTCAGAAATCAACTATTAAAGTTATATTTTACACTTTCACTAGTGTTATAGATTTAAATCTATTTAGTGTTTAAAAAAACATGGTCAGAGTTAACTTTTGACACTGAACACTAGAGTTGTTTAAATTCAACACTGCCAGTGTTGGATTTCAACTACTGTGAGTCTTGCTGCAACTCTTTAATGGTGTTAGGATTTTAACACTTAAAAGTTGTTTTAACTCATTTTAGTGTGGACCAATATAGACACTTTAAAAGTGTTGACTTTAATTCTATTAGAGTTGAATTAACACTACTGAATTTGCTGTGTGGTAGATCCTAAACAGTATTTTGTTGGTATGTATCTGTACTTTGCAATGACAGTCATATCTGTCTGTCTGTAAATGTCTGTCACCCCTCACCTTGATGAACAGATCATTTACAGGTTAGAGCTAGGGCAGCCAACTCAGAATATACTAATTCAATATGCTTTGTTCTGCATAATAGTTCCAGTGTTTAATGCATTTTGATACAAATAAATGTACCTGCATTAACAGAGCCAAGTTCAGCTGAAGGTGATATATTTTTGACATCAAACTCTAACATCAAGCTTAGTCTCTAGTTTACTTGGATACTAGTTATGTATATGATGATCTTTTGTCACCAATCTTTATTGAACTGTTGATCTTTAAGAATTACTATTCTGTCTCGGCTCAAAAGAATGCAATCTGCCACACTGAGCTCAGCTCTGACATTGTAAAATTCCCTCATTCATATGCTACTCATATTCAACAGCTTGAAGAACTAGATCTTTTGCTGTGTCCTCAAGTATTTGCTTGAATTTCTCATCAGACTGGTAGCATTTCAACAAGAAGATTCATATACATGTTCACATCAATTTCTGTGGAGCTCAATTCTGGGTATTTACATGTTAATAGTGCGTGAAATAGTGGGCACTAGTGTACATTAGTCATATTGTCTCATCATTAACAGCTGAATGCACGGAGACATCTCATTTGGAATTTTCCAAATGATTCCAATCAATGGCTTGTGATCAAATTCTTCCTTGAATGATAAGTCATACATATAGTCATGAAATCTCTAAAATTCAAAGACAAGTCCCAGGCACTCCTTTATGATTTGACCATATCTGCACCCCTAGTTAAAACCCCCCAGTCCACACTCACCACCAGAACGGGCGTTTTAACATTTATAAATGGATTTCATTGAATTGACCCCAAGTGAAGGTGAACGATCCTGCCTAGTCATAGTTGATATGTTTTCTAAATGAGTAGAAGCTTTTCCGATATTAAAACAAGAGGACATGCAGTGACTAAGGCACTGATAACTGAGATTATTGCAAGATGGGGAATTCCTGATAAAATAGGCAGTGACAATGGAACCCTATTGGTCAATCACACATTGCAACAAGTTAGTGAGTACTTGGGTTTCGATCTAAAACAACATTGTGCCTATCATCTAGCTAGTGGATGAGCAGCACAGAGAGAAAATGGCACCCTTAAGAATAAACTAACCAAATGCTGTGCAGAAACAGGTTTACCTTGGGTAAAAGCCCTCCCCATTGTGCATTATGCGTATGAGAACTAGAGTAAGAGGAAGGGCAAATTTGAGCCCGTCCGAGATAGTGTTTGGCAGAACTCCCAACACAGGTATACACAATGAAAGACCCCCTTCCAGAACCCAAGCAGACTGCCTGCATGATCTGAAACCGGGAGATTGGGTCGTGGTGAAGGATTACAGAAGAAAGAGCGGTAAAGCAAAAAGGTGGCTTGGACTGTTCCAGATTCTGCTGACAAAACAAACTGCTGTAAAGGTCGCAGAGAGAGCTATATGGATTCATGCTAGCCACTGCAGACGAGTACCAGAGCCTGAGCAAAATAAGACGACAGAGAGAAACTAGCCCAAGAGAGGTGCATGGCAGACAGAAGTAAAGAATCTCCTAATTGGGTGAGACATATCCTAAAAGGAGAAGCAATTCTTCATTATCATCCAGATCAGCTGGCAGTCAGAGCTTTTGAAGCCCTGAAATGTACCAGGTCCAGTGATCATTACAACCACTAATATATTTATTGAACATTTTGAAAAAGTGCTTATTAGACTGCCCTATTCAAGAATACTTCTTACTCATGGAGGTCTCTATAAACACGGGAAAACAACTGCCGAAGGTAACAAGAAACAGACTGGTGGAGCAGTGGGTAGATATTATCTTGCATAACTCAACCATAACAATGACCCCGTAATAAATTATTTCTACGGAGAATGCTTGGAACATAAACTGTACAATTAAGACAATTCCCGAGCAGTGTCTTGAAGTCTTGTGAGGTGGGACGAGTGCATATAGGGCATGCCCATACTCTGAGCACCAATAATTGTCAAGAAAGGTGACAGTTTACTGCACAGGTAGTCAATTCATGAATCCTAAAGAAATCCGATTGCCACTGTTTCCCAAAGGGGCGAGACGTCACTTAACCCAGAAACATTGTTTTGCATCCTGTTTGGACACACTGAGAACTGTTCCTATTACATTAACCATGAGACACAACATCTGATCAATACAAATGAGGGTACTGGACACCACCAGTTATGGTCTGGCAGAACAGAATGGCAATGGATATGCTCTTAGCCGAGAAAGGGTGTGTGTGTGTGTGTGTGTGTGTGTGTCACAGCATGCTGCACTGTCACAGCATGCTGCACTTTCATTCTCAATAATACAGCCCCGGACGGCTCAATAACCAAGGCGCTTCCTGGACTGACAGCCCTGACAGAGAAAATGCAGTACCAACTGGTGAAAACTGAAGATCAGGACAACACAGATGACCTTTTTCCAAATTGGCCCTCTGAACCTATGTTTGCAGACTATGATCCACATTTGGATGAAGAAGTGGTGAACAGTGCTGCGCTGAGATAGATCTAAAGGGACTCATTCAAAATAGAAAAGTTTTGAATCAAGCATTCTTTTACTCTTATTGCTGAAACTTTGAGAGGTTTGTCAGTATAATCTTTTCCTTGCACAGTAATGCCTTGATTAATGACAGTTGTGTTAAAACCTGTAAAGAAAGACACAAACCTAATGAATTTTTAAAATGCATCCTGAATAACCAGCTAAAAGTGTGATTAGTTTTTTTTTTTAATAAAATTTTAACTGACCTTAAAGGATGTGTAATGGTAAAATCAGGCTAAAAGAGGTAAATCAGGCATTTGTCTGTTGATCGCTTGTTGAGAGAATACAGTAACCAACACGGACAATGGGTAGTGGGGAAAGTAAGGATAAGAGTGATGATTTCTTGAGGGCATGTAAGCATCCTGTTGTTCAATTCATGTTAACTAATTATGGGCCTGGTTCTGTATCAAAATATCGTATGTGGGTGATGGACTGTGGATTTCCAGAGAAAGGTAGTTTTAGTGAAAGACAATTAGAAAAGTTGAGGTAAAAGTTACAAGAATGTGAGGCTTCAAAGAAAAAAGGGAAAAAAAGAAGAGAAGTAGACTGGGTTGCATATAATAAGTGGGCAACTGAAGCCCAAACCAGAGTGCGCAAAACAAATGCACGAACTAACTTTTAATCTTCCTCTCTTCAGTGTACTAAATCTCCTGTAGACCCAGACCTGGACAGCTGCCCTCCCAAACCACTGCCTCGAGACACAGACAACCACTCCAACCGCACGCGTCTGCACCTCAACCATCCACAGCAGCTGAGCGGGACACTCCTCCCTGTTATACGGGACCTGGAGCCTCTACCCCTCACTCCCCTGTGTGCTATCACACCCATGGCCGAAAGCAAAAGGGGATCCTGAAGGAAACGAGACCAGATGATCCAATTTCCAGCACACTCGATGAGCATGATGCCGAGGCCGTTCCTGATGGCCGACACGGATAGCCTCACTCAAGAACCGATGACATTCAGATGCCTATGGTGGAGGTAGCTGGCCCAGAGGGAGGACCGTGTGTTGCCCATGGGGATCAAATGACATAGAAGACGCGCAGAAACAACTCCCAGATCCAAGAGAAGTGGGAGATCAGAAGTTCGGTGATGAACTGGTCCAATTTTGCAGAGAATTCAGACCCACAGCCCATGAACTGCGACACCTCATGATAAGAAAACCCAGAGTTGATGTGTCGCGCCTGCATTTTGACTGGCCAGAGAGAAATATTCAGATTCGTCACGTAAACTGGAATAATGCCGAGAATGTTGAATACAGAGACGCGAACACTGAAGCATGAGGTTTGGTTGGGTCAGGGACAGGTGAGCAGCCAAAAAAAAGGGTAAGTCTGATCTTTTTGTGCAATGCAATGAAGAAAAGCTTAAGCTAACCGTTCCATTTCCACCGGTCACTAATCTAGTGTCTAGCAAAGTATCAGAGGTTGCTATTTCACCTATGAATGAAACTTATGTTAAATATCATGAACCGGAATTTAAGAAAATGCCTGTGATTACATTACTTGTTGACCAAATACCGATACAGTTTCTAGTTAACTCAGGAGCAGGGCATTCTGTGATATGATTGTGTGAATTTTCTATTTCACCTAAAATGAGCAATCACTCTCTGTGTACTACAGGAACATCGAGGATGTCAGTCAATGAGACATTCTCTGTGCCCTTAAAATGTGAGATAGTAACTGCTTAGAAACAATTTGAATTCTCTTTTTTAATTTCTGAGTGTTGCCCAATAGATCTGTTGGGCTGAGATTTGATGTGCAAACTAAATTTAAATTTGATCAGCACATCACTAGGCCTTAGGATAGAATGGGGAAATAACTCCTGCTTTGTAAAATATGATCTTAGACCCTTGCTCTATGTGTATAAATAGAAACTGAGTAATTCCTCTCTCACTGATGTCACACACTCGCTAGTAGAGAAAGCAAAAACTCTCACCTCCTTTTCTCAAACAGACTACATGATACCAAAAGCGCTGCACTGTACTGCACACATACACAGACACGAACCACATGAGAGTTATGAGAAAGAATGGTACAGAAAGTTAGATAGGTCAGACATATTGATATTGAAGCGTGTGATATGGAATGAACACAGATGTTCTATAGAGGTAGATTTATCCACACCCATTCCAAATGAGTCATGGATCTCCACATCTCTCTCTAGCCAAATCCGTCAATGACGAGTGGGAATCTTTGGGGGAATGGATGTTACAGCCAGCTGTTCTTTACAGCCCAAAATTAAATGCATATAGCACAGCACTAAATTGACTGGCTAGAGCTGAGAGAGGCGTGGTGATCCTTACTGATGACGGGACAGATCCCAACCCATGGTACAAAACTGATTTGGCCCTACCCAAATTGGAATCTTCAGATGTACGACTACAAAAAGTGCCCAAGGAATTGTGGGCGAGTGGAAAATATGATGTAGGTCTGACTGAAAATTGGTCTCCAGTGATCACCAAAATCAAAGTATAGGCCAAAGAGGGCTCAATATCCCCTAAAACCAGAAGCTATAGCAGGAATAACACCAGTGTATAATTCTCTATTAAAATCTGGAGTTATGGATGAGTGGAGCTTCTTACAAGATTTGAAAGTGGTGCTGTGATCCAACAATCCAACAAGCACCTAATGTTCCCAACCCATACACTATCTTGTCCCATATTCCAGTTGACAGTGCATGGTTTTCTGTTGTTGATATAGCTAACGCATTCTTTGACGTACCAGTAGATCCAGATTGTCAATTTTGGTTTGCGTTTTCCTTCAATGGAAAAGCCTACTTTCACGCGCTTATGTCAGGGCTATTGTGAGTCACATACAATCTAAAATCAAGCATTAAAGAACAGTTTAGATACACTGCATCTAACTGAGAAATCTGTGTTCCTTCAGTATGTAGATGACATTCTTTTGGCCACACCGACTAAAGAGCATTGTGAAAAAGACACCATTAAATTGCTCTGTCACCTCGCTAAAGAAGGACATGAAGCAAGCCTGTCAAAACTGCAATTTGTACAACAAGAAGTGAAGTTCATAGGACATTTAATTTCTGCAGAAGGTAAAAGACTCGAGTCGAGTAGAGTGGAAGCAATACAGAAAATTCCCAAACTGGTTACTAAAACACAGTTAATGTCATTCTTGGGTATGTGTTCATACTGTAGGATGTTCATACCCGATTATGCTGTGTTAGAGGCACCGCTGAGCCCTATTGCTCACGGACAAAGCCTGCAAGCACACAGCAAAGTGATGTGGACTGAGACTGCAAACGCTGCGTTTGAACGACTGAAACAGACATTACAGACCACACACACACTGGGCATTCCTGACCCGATGAGACCATTTACACAGACTTTGGATGAAAAAAGGGGGAGCATAACATCTGTTTTACTTCAAGAGCATGGGGGTAGGCTGCGACCAGTGGCTTACTCCTTGGCAAAGCTAGATCCGGTAGCAGCAGGACTTCCTATGAGCCTTAGAGCAGTGGCTGCAGCAGAGAAAACTGTCAAAGCCTCACAAGACATCGTAGGCTACAGCAAATTAACTTTGTTGGTACCACATGCAGTGTTGCAACTGCTTTTAGAACAAAAGACAGCATACATGACGGCCACTCGATGGTTGAGATATAACACTGTACTTTTAGAAATGCTGAATGTCACAGTTAAATGGTGCACAACTCTTAACCCTGCCACTCTTCTTCCCACAGAGCAGGATGGAGAGCCTCATGATTATGTGAGTGTGATTAATGAAGTTTGTAGTCCAAGACCGGATTTACAGCCGATCAACCCTGATCTGGAACTATTTGTGGACGGATCAGCATCCAGGGGCTCAGAAACAGGTCAAAAATGCGTAGGGTTTGCAGTAGTGACTCAGAATGAAATTCTACTTTCAGGTAAACTTCCGTCTCATTACTCAGCACAGGCGGTGGAACTCACCGCCCTCATAGAGGCCTGTAAATTGGCAGAGGGTAAGACTGTGAATATTTACACTGATCTTTGGCGTCACGCATGATTTTGGAACATTATGGAAGCATAGGGGGTTTTTGACCTCCTCAGGCAAGCTTATCGCGCACCATGACCTGATAGCTGACCTCCTGGCGATCCATGCAATCCTACTTCCAAAATCTATTGCAGTATGTAAATGTGAAACACATACAGGTTGTAATGATCCTATTTCCACAGGTAACACCAAAGCTGATGCAGCGGTAAAAGCAGCAGCAAAACAACCTGAACAGAAACAAAATACAAATATCATGACTATATTGTCTGCTCCTACTCTAAATCTCACTGAAGATTACAGGGTATGGGTGATCGTGAAGAGAAACAACGCTGGAGGCAGATGGGATGTGTCCAAAAACAAGGTGTTTGGTATGGGCCCACAGGAAAACCGTGTTTACCGAAGAAACTGTTTCCTGTTTATGCTAAATTGACACATGGTAAAGACACGTCAAAAGGAGGGATGGTAACAGAAATAAGGAAACACTGGCATGTTATAGGCTTTACTAACTACTCCCAAAACTTTTGTGAACGCTGTGTCATATGTGCAACAAACAACGTTGGGAGAGGCATTCCGATTACTCAGAGCACACATCCACCACCACAAAGGCCATTTGAACACTTACAAATGGACTTTATTGAGTTAACACCTAGCGAGGGTAAGAAATATTGTCTGGTTATAGTAGATATGTTCTCTAAATGGAGTAGCACTAGAATCCTGCTTTTCCTACATCTAAGCAGGATGCCAATGCAGTAGCAAAAGTACTACTCACTGAAATTATTCCACGGTGGGGAATTCCTGAGAGAATTGGTAGTGATAATGGTACCCCATTAGTGAATAAGGCATTACAGAAAGTCAGTGAATACTTAGGATTCAACCTGAAACAGCACTGTGCCCAGCTAGTGGTGGAGCAGTAGAAAGGGAGAATTGACATCTCGTGTTGTTTTACCATACCAGATGTGTCTACTAATGTTACAGAGGTGCTCAACCACATAAGGGACACGATTAGACCCCATCCACAAGCGGACAATTCATGGTTCAGTTGGTTCACTGACTTTTGAGGAGGCTGGGGATACTGGTTGGTGCATACACTGCTGCCAATAATAGTGATCGGACGTCTAGCTCTGATTTGTGTTCCCTGCATGTATCAGTTGGTGTCTACCACTCTACAATGATTAGTTGCCTCAACACTCAACAGGAAAGTAGAGTGTCAACTCCTACAACAAACGGAGGACAGATTTGATGAATGGAGAGAACAGTTTCGAGACATTGATTTTCCACTATGACCCTAAGTTGACAAATGATAAAAATTAATTTAGCTTAGACTGTGTGTGTGTGTGTGTTTTATCCTGATATGTTTTGTGTTATGCATTTCTTTTCCCTGATTCTGATTCCCTCAATCGCAGGGAAAAAAAAGAAAATTAGAGGGGTTTGTCCTCTCTCAAGAAAGAGCAGAGTAACTATTTTTTAAGTTTTAGTTGATGAAGACATCATTGGAAAGCCAAGGGAAAAGATGATGTCTGATGTTGGTCTAAAACTGTCTGCGAAATGCTTAAAGTAAATTTGTTAAAAGTTTGTATATATAGTTTGTCCTTAAGGAAAAAAAGGAGGGAAATGTAGTGGAAATTTTAACAAGTAACATAGATGAACAAGTAACCCTTTAGAAACTCTGCTGTGTGTGTGTGTGTGTGTGTGTGTGGAGAGGAAGATATTAACCAGGTGGCTGCCAGTACCAGGAGTGGATGCTCTGCAAAGCTCTACTTGTGGATGAATGCAAGAACATTGTATATCTTGTCTTTCCATATGCTGTAGCTCCATTTATGTAAGTGAGATGTACCATTCTACAAGAGTTTTGTGCTGTTGGTCAAGCATACATTTAGTTTAGGACGCACCTAAAAGTCCTATATAAGGGGTCCCGTGAAAGCGGGCCTCGCCTCTCCACCGTGTAATCTCGTCGCACTGTGTTTGAGATGCCTGTTGCCATGGCAAAATAAAAATTCCTTTCTTATCTCTTTGCATTGACTCACACCCTTGTGTCCATGTGTAGTTTGTTAATTAAAATTCAAAGAAACATGGAACAGCGAAAAAAAAGAACTTTGATATTGTGGTGGCAAGTCTGCACTCTGAATTGAAATGATTAACAAACTACACACAGACACAAGGGTGCGAGTCAAAGCAAAGAGATCAGAAAGGAATTTTTATTTTGCCATGGCAACAGGCATCTCAAACACAGTGCAATGAGATTACACAGCGGAGTGGCAAGGCCCGCTTTCATGGGTCCCCCTTATATAGAACGTATACGTGACCAACAGTACTTCCATCAAAGGAGCTATATCATATAGAAAGACAAGATATACAATGTTCTTGCATGCCACGAGTAGAGTCACTCCTACTACTGGCAGCCACCTGGTTAATATCTTCCTCTCCACACAAACACACACACAGCAGAGGTCCTAACGTGTTACTTGTTCATCTTTGTTACTTGTTAAAATTTCCACTACATTTCCCTCCTTTTTGTCCTTAAGGACAAACATCATCTTTTCCCTTGGCTTTCCAATGATGTCTTCATCAAATAAAACTTAAAAAATAGTTACTCTGCTTTTTCTTGAGAGAGGAGAAACCCCTCTAATTTTCTTTCTTTTTCTTTGCAAGTCAGGGAATCAGAATCAGGGAAAAGAAAAGCATACACAAAACATATCGGGATAAAAAATAATCAAAACAAAACACACACTAAATTAATTTTTATCATTTGTCAACTCAGCGTCATAGTCTGTTTGTGTCAGATCTGGTGGAAAATCAATGTATCTCGGATGATTCCTATGAACAACACCAAACTTTAAGTGAACCTTCACCTTTCTTAACGTATATTGGTGGCACTGCCCTTACACACTCATCTCACCTCACCGAGGCTCTGGAACACTATCCGTTCAGGTTGTCTTCATGAGTGTGGGTGTTAGGGATTTTTTCTAGATTTCATCTAGAAACCAATCATTCTACCATATGGGGTGGTTATGGTGAACCTTTACTCTCCCCTAGTTCCTGATCCGGCACTGGTACCTGCTTACAGTGACTGGCATGTATCCACGTTGCTCTCTCTGCTATCTTCACAGCGGTGGGTGTAGTCAGCAGAATCTGGAACGGTCCCAGCCAACGTTTAGCCTTCCAATTCTTCATCCTGAAGTCTTTCATCACGATCCACTCGCCAAGCTTCAGGTCGTGCAGGGTGTCTGCATGCGGTTTAGGAAGGGCATCCTTCACCTGCCTGTGAATATCAGATAACACAGAAGACAAATTTATGCAATAGTTCAACATTTGATCTTCACATTCGCCGATACTTTGTCTCTGGCTTCCTGGAAAACCCACTCCTGTGGTTAATGGCCTGCCAAAAAGGATTTCAAATGGACTCAGGTTAACGCTCCCTCTTGCTCGTGCTCGCATTTACATCAACACTATTGGGAGGGCTTTGACCCATGACAAACCTGTCTCAGCACAGCATTTTGCCAATTTATTTTTTAGTGTGCCATTCTCCCTTTCTACTTCTCCACCACTAGCTGGCACAGTGCTGTTTCAGGTTGATCCCTAAGTATTCATTGACTTTCTTTAATGCCTGATTCACTAATGGGGTACCATTATCACTACCATCTCTCAGGAATTCCCCACCGTGGAATAATTTCAGTGAGTAGTACTTTTGCTACTGCACTAGTATCCTGCTTAGATGTAGGACTAGCCTCTACCCATTTAGAGAACATATCTACTATAACCAGACAATACTTCTTACCCTCGCTAGGTGTTAACTCAATAAAATCCATTTGTAAGTGTTCAAATGGCCTTTGTGGTGATGGATGTGCCTCTCCCAACGTTGTTTGTTGCGCATATGACACAGTGTTCACAAAATTTTTGGGAGTAGTTAGTATAGCCTATAACATGCCAGTGTTTCCTTATTTCTGTTACCATCCCTCCTTTTGACACATGGTCTTTACTATGTGTCAATTTAGCATAAAAGGGAAACAGTTTCTAGTAAACATGGTTTTCCTGTGGGCCCATACCAAACACCTTGTTTTTGGACACATCCCAACTGCCTCCAGCATTGTTTCTCCTCACGATCACCCATACCCTGTATTTCAGTGAGATTTAGAGTATGAGCAGACAATATAGTCATGGTATCTCTAGTTCGTTTCTGTTCAGGTTGTTTTGCTGCTGCTTTCGCTGCTGCATCAGCTTTGGCGTTACCTGTGGAAATAGGATTGTAACAATGCGTATGCGTTTCACATTTACATACTGCAATAGCTTTTGGAAGTAGGATTGTGTCCAGGAGGTCAGCTATCAGGTCATGGTGCGCGATAAGCTTGCCTGAGGAGGTCAAAAAACCCCTGCTTCCATAATGTTCCAGAATCATGCGTGACGCCAAAGGCGTACCTGCTATCAATGTAAAAGTGACAGTCTTACCCTCTGCCAATTTACAGGCCTCTATGAGGGCGGTGAGTTCCGCCGCCTGTGCTGAGTAATGAGACGGAAGTTTACCTGAAAGTAGAATTTCATTCTGAGTCACTACTGCAAACCCTGCGCAGTTTTGACCTGTTTCTGTGCCCCTGGATGCTGATCTATCCACAAATAGTTCCAGATCAGGGTTGATCAGCGGTAGCTCCTGTAAATCAGGTCTTGGAATACAAACTTCATTAATCACACTCACACAATCATGAGGCTCTCCATCCTGCTCTGTGGGAAGGAGAGTGGCAGGGTTAAGAGTTGTGTATCGTTTAACTATGACATTCGGCATTTCTAAGAGTACAGTGTTATATCTCAACCACTGAGCGGCTGTCATGTGTGCTGTCTTTTGTTCTAAAAGCAGTTGCGACACTGCATGTGGTACCAACAAAGTTAATTCGCTGTAGCCTATGATGTCTGGTGAGGCATTGACAGTTTTCTCTGCTGCAGCCACTGCTCTAAGGCTCATAGGAAGTCCTGCAGCTACCGGATCTAGCTTTGCTGAGAAATAAGGTCGCAGCCTACTGGTCGCAGCCTACCCCCATGCTCTTGAAGTAAAACAGATGTTATGCACCCCCCTTTTTCATCCACAGTCTGTGTAAATGGTCTCATCGGGTCAGGAATGCCCAATGTGGGTGTCGTCTGTAATGTCTGTTTCAGTTGTTCAAATGCAGCGTTTTCAGTCTCAGTCCACATCACTTTGCTGTGAGCTTGCAGGCCTTGTTCGTGATCAATAGCGCTCAGCGGTGCCTCTAACACAGCATAATTGAGTATGAACATCCTACAGTATGAACACATACCCAAGAATGACATTAACCATTTTTTAGTAACCGGTTTGGGAATTTTCTGTAATTTTCTGAATTTTCTGAAATTTCTGGGAAATTCCACTCTACTTGACTCGAGTCTAACTCAAGTCTTACCTTCTGCAGAAATTAAATGTCCTAGGAACTTCACTTATTGTTGTACAAATTGAAGTTTTGACACGCTTGCTTTATGTCCTTTTTTAGCGAGGTGATAAAGAAATGTAATGATGTCTTTTTCACACTACTCTTTATTCAATGCGGCCAAAAGAATGTCATCTACATACTGAAGCAACACAAATTTCTCAGTTAGCTGCAGTGCATCTAAACTGTTCTTTAATGCTTCATTATAGATTAAAGATTATAGATATAGACAATAGCCCTGACATAAGCGTGCGAAAGTATAGGCTTTTCCATTAAAAGAAAACGCAAACCAAAATTGACAATCTGGATCTACTGGAACAGAAAACCATGCACTGTCAACTGGAATTTGGGACAAGATAGTGTATGGGTTGGGAACATTAGGTGCCTGTTGGATCACAGCATCACTGACCACTTTCAAATCCTGTACGAATCTCCACTCCTCCGGCTCCCCTGGAGCTCTTATTTTCCTAACTGGGAAGAGTGGTGTTTGCACAGGAGATGTCTCACATGGCACTATAACTCCAGATTTTAATAGAGAATTAAACACCGGTGTTTTTCCTCCTATAGCTTCTGGTGTTAGGGGATATTGAGCCCTCTTTGGCCTATAATCTGATTTTGGTGTAATGATCACTGGAGTGATGATCACTGGCAATTTTTAATCAGACCTGCATCATATTTTCCACTCGCCCACAATTCCTAGGGCACTTTTCATAGTTGTACATCTAAATGTTCCAATTTGGGTAGGGCCAAATCGTTTTTTTACCATGGGTTGGGATCTATCCCATCATCAGGAAGGATCACCACGCCTCTCTCAGCTCTAGCCAGCCAATTTAGTGCTGTGCTATATGCATTTAATTTTGGGCTGTAAAGAACAACTCAGTTGGTTCCCAATCATGACTTTGCGTAGCCTGTAACATCCATTCTCCCAAAGATTCCCACTCGTCATTGACGGATTTGGCTAGAGAGAGAAGTGGAGATCCATGATTCATTTGGAATGGGTGTGGATGACCAGCTTGAACTGAAACCCGAGATAAATCTACCTCTACAGTACATCTGTGTTCATTCCATCTCACATGCTTCAATATCAATATGTCTGACCTATCTAACTTCCTGTACCATTCTTTCTCATAACTCTCATGTGGTTTGTGTCTGTATATGTGTGCAGCACAGTGCAGTGCTTTCGGTATCATGTAGTCTGTGTGAGAAAAGGAGGTGAGAGTTTTTGCTTTCTCTACTAGAGAGTGTGTGACATCAGGAGTTAGCAGGAGTTATCTCCCCATTCTATCCTAAGGCCTAGTGATGTGCTGATCAGATTTAAATTTAGTTTGCATATCATATCTCGACTCAAAAGAAATTAAAAAAGAGAATTCAAATTGTTTCTAAGCAGTTACTGTCTCACATTTTAAGGGCACAGAGAATGTCTCAGTGACTGACATCCTCGATGCTCCTGTAGTACACAGAGAGTGATTGCTCATTCTAGTTGAAATAGAAAATTCACACAATCATATCACAAAATGCCCTGATCCTGAGTCAACTAGAAATTGTATTGGTATTGCTCAACAAGTAATGTAATCACAGGCATTTTCTTAAATTCCGCTTCATGATATTTAGCAATTTCAAGTTTCATTCATAGATGAAATAGCAACCTCTGATACTTTGCTAGACATTGGATTAGTGACAGGTGGAAATGGAATGGTAAGCTTAAGCTTTTCTTCATTGCATTGCACAAAAAGACCAGATTTATCCTTCGCTGGCTGCTCACCCGTCCCTGACCCAACCAAACCTCATGCTTCTGTGTTCGCTTCTCCCCCGCGATGTCTCTTCGGACAGTCTCGTCTGTTTATTCACACAGGAAATATCCACTCTGGAATCCAGGCTTGTCCATTCTTACTGGAAAAGCTTGGTTAAGAGCATCAGTCAGGCACATTACTAAGTCTCTGTATTCAACATTCTCGGTGTTATTCCAGTTTACGTGATGAATCTGAATATTTCTCTCTGCCCAGTCAAAACGCAGGCGCGACACATCAACGCAGAGTTTTCTCATCATGAGGTGTCGCAGTTCATGGGCTATGGGTCTGAATTCTCTGCAAAATCGGACCAGTTCATCACCGAACTTCCGATCTCTCACTTCTCTTGGATCTGGGAGTTGTTTCTGCGCATCTATGTCATTCTATGTCATTTGATCCCCATGGGCGATATACAAGAAGCGGTCCTCCCTCTGGGCCAGCTACCTCGACCATAGGCATCTGAATGTCATCGGTTCTTGAGTGAGGCTATCCGCGTCGGCCATCAGGAACGGCCTTGGCATCATGCTCATCGAGTGTGCTGGAAATTGAATTATCTGCTCTCGTTTCCTTCAGAATCCCCTTTTGGTTTCAGCCACGGGTGTGATAGCACACAGGGGAGTAAGGGGAAGAAGCTCGAGGTCCCGTATAACAGGGAGGAGGGCCCTACTCAGCTGCTGTGGATGGTTGAGGTGCGGAGGCGTGCGGTTGGAGTGGTTGTCTGTGTCTCTGAAGTGGTGGTCTGGGAGCTGTCCAGGTCTGGTCTTTAAGAGATTTAGTACACTGAAGAGAGGAAGATTGAATGTTAGACCCAGTCTACATTTCTTTGTTTTTTCTTGTAACTTTTCTGTTAACTTTTCTAATTGTCTTTCACTAAATCTACCTTTCTCTGGAAATCCAGTCCATCACCCACATATGAAATCATGATATGATTTGTCATACAGAACCAGGCCCATAATTAGTTATCATGAATTGAACATTAGGATGTTTATATGCCCTCAGGAAATCATCACACTTATCCTTACTTTCCCCACTACCCATTGTCCGTGACGGTTCCTGTATTCTCTCAACAATCGATCAACAGACAAACGCTTTATTTACCTCTTTTAGCCTGATCTTACCTGCGCAGGTCACTCAGCTGTGCTCATCAGCACCAGAGACAGCTTTCCTCAAAGACAGCTGAAAGTAGTTACAACATCAAAATATACTACGATAGTATATAGTTGGTTCACAGAACTATTCATGTAACTTTACATGGATTTGTCCAGAATCCAAGCATAAATTGAAATGATTAACAAACTACACACGGACACAAGGGTGCGAGTCAAAGCAAAGAGATAAAAAAGGAATTTTTATTTTGCCATGGCAAAAGGCATCTCAAATACAGTGCAATGAGATTACACTGCAGAGAGGCAAGGCCCGCTTTCATGGGTCCCCCTTATATAGAACTTTTAGGTGCATCCTAAACTAAATGTATACGCGACCAATAGTTCGAAACTCTTGTAGAATGGTACATCTCACTTCCATAAACGGAGCTATAGCATACAGAAAGACAAGATATACGATGTTCTTGCATTCCACGAGTAGAGTCGCTCCAGGTACTGACAGCCACCTGGTTAATCTTCCTCTGCACACACACACACAGCAGAGTTCTAAGTGTAACTTTTTCATGTTTGTTACTTACTTTGTTTTTTCAGACAAACGCATGTGTGCAGCTGAATGGGGCAGTTTTCTTTGACTTTTTTCACATGTTTGGGGACAACTGTGATATGAAATGTGATTGTTTACTTTAAAATGCCAAAATTCATAAGAAACAGGAAAGTCATAAAAAATATGAATTTTGATATGAAATATGATTTTTTTAATCAAAGTGCAAAAATTCATAAGAAACATGGAAACAGTGATATTCCATGAAAATTCACTTAACAAAGTCAACTTTCATCATTTTTCATCGAACTGGCTCGTTTCCTGCCTCAGCGCAGTGTGCTCTCTGCATTGTGCTTCTCTGGCGCTGAAAATGCGATTCCGCAAGTCTCAGCGCTCTACGAGCAAGGGAAAGCAGTGTTTCAGATAAACGCATGTGTGCAGCTGAATGGGGCAGTTTTCTTTGACTTTTTTCACATGTTTGGGGTCGACTATGATATGAAATGTGATTGTTTACTTTAAAATGCCAAAATTCATAAGAAACATAGGAAAGTCATAAAAAATATGAATTTTGATATGAAATATGATTTTTTTCATCAATTGCAAAAATTCATAAGAAACGGCCTTAAAGCCTTACCCTCATCAAGCATTGTGTTTCTCCGACAAGGGTTTCCTGGTGCTGCTAGCCTTTTTTTCTATATAGCTCTGGTTTTTCTTAAGTCACGCATAAATCTTTCACCTTTTACTAAAGATTTCCGTGGAGAGGAACGTCAATGAGTTTGATGTATTTTTGTGAGCTTTGCTCTGGCAAAGCTGTGTATGCTTCAGTGTTAAATGGGTAGTTTCCAGGTGTTGGGTCTTATTTGCTTATGTGACTTTATGCATGCCTGCATAGGTGTGGCCTGAAGCTGTCCGTTAAGCAGAGGAGATAAAAGTTTATTGCTTCTCGGCCTTTTGGCTAAGATCAAGTGTTTCCTGGTCTGGTTTTGGGCTGTGACTGTATTCACATTGCACTTCTTAGTCTGGCTTTGAGAAGGCGAGTGTGACGGAAAGGATATAAAAATAAAAATAAAAATAAATAAAAAATCTTTCGCCTTTTACTAAAGATTTCCGTGGAGAGGAACATCAATGAGTTTGATGTATTTTTGTGAGCTTTGCTCTGGCAAAGTAGTGTATGCTTCAATGTTAAATGGGTAGTTTCCAGGAGTGGGGCCTTATTTGGTCATGTGATATAATGCATGCTTGTATAGGTATGGCCTGAGGCTGTCTGATAAGCAGAGGAGATAAAAGTTTATTGCTTCGTGACTTTTTGGCTAAGATCAAGTTGTCTCTGATCTGGTTTTGAGCTTTTACTGGGTTCGAGAAGGAGAATAGATGGAATGGGGTTTGTGTAGGATCGTTTCTCAGGCTTTTTAGCTAGGATCTATTGTGTTCACTGGTCTGGCTTTTTGGACTTGGTCTGGGATCACATTACAATCATTAGTCTGGCCTTGAGAAGGCAAATGGTTAGGTATGGATATGGGTAGGATTTGGACTGAAAAAAAAAAGGTCTTATCAGTTTAGTATCTCCTACGTCCTCTATATTAAACAGATTTTTAGAGCTGGGAGCCGGAAAAGGGGCTTGATACATCCGCTCCGCAGATTGGCCTGGTATTGCTTCCAGGCTTGGTGCACCGTTTTCTGATGCAAAATGAAGGAGAAAAAATTACTGAATTACTGAATTACTGACTTACCAAATAATGTCTGCATTCAACCCGCCCTGTTCCCTAACCTATCTTCCATTCCTTCTGCTCACCACTGTCAGCTGTTGCTCGTCAACCTTTCCCCACCCTTTCTCCACTCAACCAACCAAGGGGCTGGCCTTACCCTCATCGAGTATTGTGTTTCTCCGACAAGGGTTTCCTGGTGCTGCTAGCCTTTTTTTCTCTTTTGTTTTTTTTTTTTTTTTTTTCTTCTCCTTTATAGTTCTGGTTTATCTTAAGTCATGCATAAATCTTTCATCTTTTACTAAAGATTTCCATGGAGAGGAACATCAATGAGTTTGATGTATTTTTGTGAGCTTTGCTCTGGTAAAGCTGTGTATGCTTCAATGTTAAATGGGTAGTTTCCAGGAGTTGGGTCTTATTTGGTTGTGTGACTTTATGCATGCCTGCATAGGTGTGGCCTGAGGCTGTCCGTTAAGCAGAGGAGATAAACGTTTATTGCTTCTTGGCCTTTTGGCTAAGATCAAGTGTTCTCTGGTCTGGTTTTGGGCTTTGACTGGGTTTGAGAAGGAGAATAGATGGAATGGGGTTTGTGTAGGATCGCTTCTCAGGCTTTTTAGCTAGGATCTATTGTGTTCACTGGTCTGGCTTTTTGGACTTGGTCTGGGTTCACGTTACAATCATTAGTCTGGCCTTGAGAAGGCGAATGGTTAGGTATGGATATGGATAGGATTTGGATTGAAAAAAAAAATCTGTTTTTATCAGTTTAATATCTCATACGTCCTCTATATTAAACAGATTTTGAGCTGGGAGCTGGAAAAGGGGCTTGCTACGTCCACTCCGCTGATCGGCCTGGTATTGCAGTACTTCCAGGCTTGGTAACATGGTACTTCCAGGCTCCTCAGCAACATGGCTTCAAAAATAGCGTGGACACAACATATGGAACAGAATTTAATTGAACTGTGGCAGGTGCACGAATGCCTTTATGACGTTTCAAACGAGATGTACCACAACCGAGTGGAGAAGGAGAAGAGGTGGAAAGAAGTCGCTAATGCCCTTCAACAGCTAGGTGAGCCGTTATATGTGTTAAATTCAGTATGAGCATGATGACAGATAGAGTATGCTTTCACATTACATAATAACCCGGTACCGGGGTTGACAATACTGCTCATAACTTTGTTGTTGTTTTGCCGTCGTTGTTCTTTTATGAAGTGAGCCTGTAAACATGCACTTGTTCGGTCGCAGAAACATTGATCAATATTCATTGTATGGATACTTATTTATATGTTTTTGAGAGATGTATGTTTATTTGCAACATGATTATATTTAAATAAATAGTGCTCTGAAGAAAAACTTGCAGTAAACACAAACAGCCAAAATGTGATTTGGATCACATTAACACAGGCAAAACATGGACACTACATGAGTAACGTTATACAGTAAATAGTTGTTATATTTGTTGTGTTTGTTTATTTTCTTCAACTGCAGTCAAGCTGTAGTAGAAAATATTCAGTTGCATTAAAATATGCAGGATCACGGTTGTAATGGTGATATTGCCTTCTAGTCGTAGATGAAAATGTAATATTTTCCTTTATTTCATCTCCATTTACTCTGTGGTTCATTTACAATATATTCATATTCTTTAGCTTTTGACAGAGACTAGAAATATGTAGGCCAATGGTGAAAAAGTTATACCTGATTCAATTCAAATTCAAAAAAAAAATTATTTATGATTCTTGGAAATAGGAACAGATAGCTGGTAGTTCCAAACAGGTTAAAAACTAAATTTCTTTGGCCACAATTTCTTCATTGAGGTAAAATAATACTGCAAGCACCACCAAGCATTTCCGGGTTCTAAAGACAGTTTGAAAAACACAAATACAATTCTGGAGTACAGAACAACTAACAACAAAACACTTGTTTTACCTTTTCAGTTGAGGATGTCAAGACAGTATCCCTACGAACCCAGTACTGCAGGTTGCTGAAACCAAAGCCCAGTGGGAGTGGCAACAAACCCCTGACGCCAAGGCAAAAGTGGCCCCTCAGAGTCATGGATTTCATTAAAAGCTACATTGTTCAACGCCAGTGTGAAACTACTGTAAGTTACACAGTCTACACAACACACCACAAAGTTGTATTGATAATGTGCTCTGAATATTAAATTTACTAGACACTTTTATCCAAAGAAACTTACAAACATAGACAAATCAGTAAAAGAGCAATGATATGCAAGTGCTATAATAACTCTGTCAGCTTAATGTTATACATGTGGCAAGTTATTTTTTATTATATAAAATTCAAAAATAGATATTCAAAGGGAACACAGCTAGCTAGTGTTAGAGGCCTTTTTACTAGTTAGTTGTATAATAAATAAAAGAAATGGACAGAATAGAGAAGGAACTGATATTTATTTTATTACTAAAATATTGAAACAAAATTTAAATGCAGATTAAGTAACTGTTCCATAATCATACCAATGTCATCTTTCTTTCAGCTTGGTGAATCATTAAGCGAGCAGGGTGACACAGAGGACCAGGATCTGTCCGAATCAAGACCTGACACACCATCAGCAGCTAGCACATCATGTAGTGTCTCCTCGCATTATTATTCAAATGAAGGAGAACCAACAGCTGTGAAAGAGATTGCTTCAACTGCCTCAACTGGCAGCAGTTTTTTAGCACCAGGGAAGAGAAGCGCAAGAGGATATCAGAAACTGATATAGAGCTGCAGAAGCTTGAAGTCTTAAAGAAGATGGCTGCAAAAGTGGATGCAGAACCAACTCAAGATGCATTAACAGCATTTGGGAACCAGGTTGTTTTGGAACTGAGGCAAATTAAAAGACCCTGGATACCTGGCAAGACTGAAAAAGAACATAATGGTTATGATCTATGACACTCAGGAGACAGTAAGTAACCGATCCCTGTCTCCACATCCACAACACGCACCATGCACATTTCAACTGGTCACTTCTGCTCTGCCTCCGGCTCAGTGTCATCCTCAGTATGAATCAGCTCAGCCTCCCCATCCAACCTTTCTGCAGACATTGCAAAATCATGACCACTATGAAAGCCTCTGAGCACCTTATGTTGTTACCAGATTTGTTTACATATTTGCATCTGAATAGTTTTATTTTTTTGTAATTTCTGCACTGTTGCACTTTCAAACACAGTTAATATACAGTACAAGTGGAAAGTTCAGACACACTGTACAAAACAGGCTCTCCATTATATCACAAGTGTTGTGTGGACACCCTGCAAATTAATTTTAAAATTGCTACAGTATTATTTTTGTTGGTGTTTTTTACGTTTGTTAAACATTCAGATTGTTGCTATTCTTTCCATTTTGGCACTGCTACCTTTGTTAACAACTGTTATGGACAGTTATGTTGATGTTGCTGTGTAAAGCACTGGTTGTTTTGTTTTTTATAAACTGTTTTTTTTTAAATAAACAGTTGAAACCCAAATTACAAAAGCATTGTGTCTGTAAATTTATGAAAGCCATTACATGACAAGTGTGATAGTGTCTTGAAAGCTTGTCAATATAATAAATCGTTAAAGTAATTGTTGATAGTTTTTACAACAGGTGGATTGTATTTTAGTCTTTCCATTCCTGCACTGTTGGTGTTGTGAACACATTAGAAAAAAAAATACAGGTAATGTTCAGATTCAGAATATATAACTTTAATATACTTCTTCAAGTGTGACAGTGTCTTGAACATTAGTAACTGTAATAGACATGTGAGAAAAATGTGATGGCAGGTCAATCACTGAACCACAAGTATCCTTTTTACAGATATAGAACTTTAAATAAGTAAAATGCATTGCAGTAGCTACACACACCACACACACACACACACAAACACACAATATAAATTGTGTGTTTCACAGACCAAAACTTTGAACACCTTCACATCTGTTCTTTTCTAAATGTATTGGTCCTGCCAAGGAATGCTACCTGCCGGTGAGACAAAATAGTCCCGCAGAAGATTTCGCTGCATTTTTGCAGTTACTGTTGGGTTTCGCTGATTCCTGTGCTCCACCGGCTGAAAAGCTCCCATCCCATGATTCCTCCACAGTCCATCAACCATGCCATGCTCAGCATTCTCCCAGTCTGCAAAGGCCAGAGGTGTATATGCCTCAGACCTGTGCTCACAGAGGAAGTTGTGGATGCACAGGGAGGCCATTGTTATCTTTACAACCTTGTCTGGCTCCAAGCATATGGTTGTTCGGAAAACTCTCAACCTGTTGGCTAGAATGCCAAATGCATTTTCCACCACTCGTTGTGCCCTCGAGAGACGGTAGTTCAGCACTCTTTCACCATGTTCCATCTGCCTGGATGGAAATGGCTTAATTAGGTCAGGTCTTAACGGATAGGCCTCATCGCCAACAAACATGTAGGGCATCACTACGTTCGACTTTGGCAAAGGCTCAGGTTGAGGAAAGTTCAGTAGACCCTGGTCCATTGCTCTGCGCAGGTCAGAGTGTGCAAACAGTCCAGCATCTGAAACCCTATCTTGCATAGATGAACTTGTAGTTTGTATCTACTAAGCCATCATTAGCACAGAGAACCTGCCCTTGTAGTTGTGGTAAAGACTGCCACTTTTTTTTTGGAAGCTGTATGTGGATATGTTTTCCATCAAGTGCCCCAAGGCAATGTGGAAACTGCCATTTCCTTTCGAAGTCCTGGGCTATTGTCTGCCATTCTGCCTCCGATGAAGGTGTCTAGAACAACAGGAAAAAAAAACTGTGTAAATATTTGTTATTTTAAACATAATTCAAGTAAGGATAAAACACCACATCACATACAAATGCAGTTGAAGGCCAAATTATTAGCCCTCCTGTGAAATTGTAATTCTTTTTCAAATATTTCCCAAGCGATGTTTAACAGAGCAATGAAATTTTTCACATTATTTGCTGAAAATCTTTTGTCTTTAACTGTATATATAGTATAGGCATACAGCTACAGTAAGGATAAAGTAATACATAATGGTATGTATATGCAGTAGAATAGAAGTAAATTGGCAGAATTTCAAAATGTCATTGTTTGTAGTCATAGACTGTAGTAAAATAATTGGCAAAGGAATTTTTGCAGTACATAGTATATATACTCATTTCCAAAGTGTATATGTTCTGGATGTTCATATCAACATTCAGTTGTATAGTGGATTTCTGAAATGTCATTTCTCGCAGCTTGCCATTCACAGCCTACCTTAAGGTAGTCTACTTTCATGACCTTGTACAGAGCAGCACAGGTCTCCACAACTATTTATCTTACACAATGTTTCACCTGTGTAAGATAAATAGAAAAAAAAAGTAAAAGGTACAAAACAGGGTGCAGTATTGTTAAAAAAAAATAGAAGTACAACTACATTTTTGTATCTTGCATGTACTTGCAAGTTACCTTGCCATCTCAGCACCATCAGACAATAAACAGCAATCAAAATGTGTTAAACATTTGAAAATACAGTTTTGTGTTAGCAGACAGATTACATTTTAAAATCTGACCAATAATTATTCAATAAATACTAAACAGCAGATAACACTTGACAATAAGGTTCCATTACTATTTATTGAGATAAAAACACAATGAACAAAACATTTATTACAGTATTTCTTCATCTTTGTTAACGTTTGCTGATGAAAATAAAGTCGTTCATTGTCAGATCATGTATAGTGCATTTACTAATGTTAACCAGCACAACTTTATTTTTTTTGTATTAGTAAATATTTGAACTACGCTTTATAAATTATGTACATGCATTGTTCATTCTTAGTTCATGTTAGTATATACATTAACTAACAATATCTAATGAAACCTTATTTTAAAATGACCAAAATTGAATATTTACAAAATATTAATCTGATGGAGGTGACATTGTCCTAACGGAGTTGACACATCAGACTAGACTATAAAATTAAACTGAAGGGGATAATTGGGTTAAATGTATCCTATCATTAATCGCTAATGTTTACAATTGAAATATTTTCATTTTTAAAGCTAATAGCAGTTACAGTTGCTGGATGTGTTTTGTCACGTGTCACGAATCAGTGACAGACAGTAAAATTAATAATAATCGATCTCATATGACTTTGATATGCAGTCAAACCAACCTGTTGCAAGGAACCGCAGGGTCAAAGACAGACGCGCTCTAGGTGTTATTGCCAGTCTCATCTTGGTGTCCTGCTTTCTTATGAGGTGTTCAACTTTGCCCAGCAAAAATATCAATCTCCTCTGCGGTCAATCGCAGCAGCTCTCTGAAGCCATTCTTATCATTCATCTGTTTAAACGAGAAATAAAGAAATTACACATGCCTTTGTATATGTTATCTTGACGGACCAAAACATGAGCCGGCAGCAACATGTTTTACTCACCTCCAACTCTCTCTGTAACACAGATAATCCTTGCTGTCCACGCCTGCCGATACACTGTTTTACCCACTGTCTTTGCTTTTTTTTTCTTCGTGGCTTTTCCGAACAAATCATCGCAAAAACTGTATTTAGAGCGAGACTCCTGCCGACGTCCATTTTCAAAACAAACCTCTACCGAAAGTCTTGCGTCATTTCCGGATCCACCTGTCGCGTGTGTTTTCGTGACAAAACGTGGTTTGGGGATGGCGTTGAGGCGTTGAGTGACGAGAGTTGTTGTCAGATCGTGTAGTGTGCGACCCCTCTCTTGTGGATCATTTAGCGTCGCGTAGTGTGAACACCACAAGGACAAAAAGACATACAGTGAAGTCATGTAGTCTGAACAGCAAAGCGATCTGCCAACGGTTAAAGTCTTGTAGTGTGACCAGGCCTTTACTCACTTACCAAATTATGTCTGCATTCAACCCGCTCTGTTCCCTAGCCTATCTTCACCTCTTTCTGCTCACCACTGTCAGGGGTTGCTCGTCAACCTTTCCCCACCCTTTCTCCACTCAACCAACCCAAGGGGCCGGCCTTACCCTCATCGAGCATTGTGTTTCTCCGACAAGGGTTTCCTGGTGCTGCTTAGCTTTTTTTTCCTTTATAGCTCTGGTTCCTCTTAAGTCATGCATAAATCTTTTGCCTTTTAGTAAAGATTTTCATGGAGTGGACCATCAACAAGTTTGATATATTTTTGTGAGCTTTGCTCTGGCAAAGTTGTATATGCTTTAATGTTAAATGTGTAGTTTCCAGGGTTTGAGTCTTAATTGGTTGTGTGACGTGATGCATGCCTGTGTAGGTGTGGCCTGAGGCTGTCTGTTAGGCAGAGGAGATAAAAGGTTATTGCTTCTTGGCCTTTTGGCTAAGATCAAGTGTTCTCTGGTCTGGTTTTGGGCTTTTACTGGGTTTGAGAAGGAGAATAGATGGTATGGGGTTTGTGTAGGATCGCTTCTCAGGCTTTTTAGCTAGGATCTATTGTGTTCACTGGTCTGGCTTTTTGGCCTTGGTCTGGGTTCACGTTACAATCCTTAGTCTGGCCTTGAGAAGACTAAAAATACCAAAATTCATATTTTTATCACTTTCCTATGTTTCTTATTAATTTTTGCATTTTCAAGTAAGCAATCACATTTCATATCATAGTTGACCCCAAACGTGAAAAAAGTCAAAGAATACTGCCCCATTCAGCTACACACATGCGTTTGTCTGTAAAACCGCTTTCCCTTTCTCGTAGAGCGCTGAGACTTGCGGAATCTCATTTTCAGCCTCAGAGCAGCACAATGCAGAGAGCACACTGTGCGGAGGCAGGAAACGAGCCATTTCGATGACAAATCTTGAAAGTTGACATTGTTAAGTGAATTTTCATGGAATATAACTGTTTCCATGTTCCTTATGAATTGTTGCACTTTCACTGTATAGGTGTAGCCTCAGGCTGTCCTTTAAGCAGAGGAGATAAACATTTATTGCTTCTTGGCATTTTGGTTAAGATCAAGTGTTCTCTTGTCTGGTTTTGGGCTTTTACTGGGTTTGAGAAGGAGAATAGATGGAAAGGGGTTTGTGTACAATCGCTTCTCAGGCTTTTTAGCTAGGATCTACTGTGTTCACTGGTCTGGCTTTTTGGCCTTGGTCTGGGTTCACGTACAATCCTTACTCTGGCCTTGAAAAGGTGAATGGTTAGGTATGGATATGGGTAGGATTTGGATTGGAAAAAAAAAATCTGTTCTTATCAGTTTAATATCTCATATGTCCTCTATATTAAACAGATTTTTAGAGCTGGGAGCTGGAAAACAGGCTTGTTACATCCGCTCTGCAGATCGGCTTGGTATTGCAGTATATCCTAGGGTTAAATGGGTAGTTTCCAGGAGTGGGGTCTTATTTCCTCATGTGACTTTATGGATGCCTGTATAGGTGTGGCCTGAGGCTGTCCTTTAAGCAGAGGAGATAAATGTTTATTGCTTTTTGGCCTTTTTGTTAAGATCAAGTGTTTTCTCGCCCCTTTGGTTTGGTTGAGGGGAAAAGGGTGGGGAAAGGTTGACGAGCAACAACTGACAGTGGTGAGCCGAAAGAGGTGAAGATAGGCTAGGGAACAGGGCGGGTTGAATGTAGACATAATTTGATAAGTAAGTAGGTAAGTAAGTAAATCAGCAAGTCAGTAATTTTTCTCCTTCATTTTACATCAGAAAATGGTGCACCAAGCCTGGAAGTACTGCAATACCAGGCCGATCCGCAGAGCGGATGTAGCAAGCCCCTTTTCCAGCTCCAAGCTCTAAAAATCTGATTAATATAGAGAACGTACCAGGTATTAATCTGGTAAGAACCGTTTTTGTTTTTTCAATCCAAATCCTACCAATATCCATACCTAACCATTCACCTTCTCAAGGTCAGACTAAGGATTGTAACGTGAACCAAGACTAAAACCAAAAAGCCAGCCCACTGAACTGCAATACCAACAGGATATGCAATGTATATGCAAATATGCAATAGATCCTAGCTAAAAAGCCTGAGAAATAATCCTACACAAACCCCATTCCATCTATTCTCCTTCTCTAACCTAATAAAAACTCAAAACTAGATCAGAGACAACTTGAGAGAAACCAGAGCTATAGAGGGGAAACCCCCCCCGCACAGCACCGGGTAACCCTTGTAGGAGAAACACAATGCTCGATGAGGGTAAGGCCGGCCCCTTTGATTTGGTTGAGTGGAAAAAGGGTGGGGAAAGCTTGACGATTAACAACTGACGGTGGTGAGCAGAAAGAGGCGAAGATAGGCTAGGGAACAGGGCGGGTTGAATGCAGACATAATTTGATAAGTAAGTCAGTAATTGTTTCTCTTTCATTTTACATCAGAAAATAGTGCACCAAGAATAGAAGTACTGCGATCCCAGGCCGATCGGACGTAGCAGGCCCCTTTTCCGGCTCCCAGCTCTAAAAATCTGTTTAATATAGAGGACATATCAGATATTAAACTGATAAGAACAGATTTTGTTTATTCAATCCAAATCCTACCCATATCCATACCCAACCATTCGCCTTCTCGAGGCCAAACTAAGGATTGTAACGTGAACCCAGACCAAGGCCAAAAAGCCAGACCAATGAACACAATAGATCCTAGCTACAAAGCCTGAGAAACGATCCTACACAAAATCAATGAGTTTGATGTATTTTTGTGAGCTTTACTCTGGCAAAGCTGACAACAAGTGCTTCAATGTTAAATAGGTAGTTTCCAGTACTTGGGTCTTATTTCATTATGTGACTTTATGCATGCCTGTATAGGTGTGGCCTGAGGCTGTCCGTTCAGCAGAAGAGATAAAAGTTTATTGCTTCTTGGCATTTTGGTTAAGATCAAGTGTTCTCTTGTCTGGTTTTGGGCTTTTACTGGGTTCGAGAAGGAGAATAGATGGAAAGGGGTTTGTGTAGGATCACTTCTCAGGCTTTTTAGCTAGGATCTATTGTGTTCACTGGTCTGGGTTTTTGGCCTTGGTCTGGGTTCACGTTACAATCCTTAGTCTGGCCTTGAAAAGGTGAATGGTTAGTTATGGATATGGGTAGGATTTGGATTGGAAAAAAAAATCTGTTCTTATCAGTTTAATATCTCATATGTCCTCTATATTAAACAGATTTTTAGAGCTGGAAAACAGGCTTGTTACATCCGCTCTGCAGATCGGCTTGGTATTGCAGTATGTCCAGGCTTGGTGCACCATTTTCTGATGTAAAATGAAGGAGAAAAAATTACTAACTTACTGCATTACATACTTACTTACTTACCAAATAATGTCTGCATTCAAACCGCCCTGTTCCCTAGCCTATCTTCACCTCCATCTGCTCACCACTGTCAGTTGTTGCTCGTCAACCTTTCCCAACCCTTTCTCCAATCAACCTGGGGCTGGCCTTACCCTAATCGAGAATTGTGTATCTCCAACAAGGGTTTCCTGGTGTTGCTTTGCTTTATTTCGCTTTAGCTCTGGTTTGTCTTAAATCATGCTTAAATCTTTTGCCGTTTGTTAAAGTATTGCATGGAGAGGAACATCAATGACCTTGATGTATTTTTATGAGTTTTTTTTTTAGCAAAGCTGTATATGCTTCAGTGTTAAATGGATAGTTTCCAGGAGTGGAGTCTTATTTCATTATATGAATTTACGCATGCTAGTATAGGTGTGGCCTGTGGCTGTTCGTTAAACAGAAGAGATAAATGTTTATTGCTTCTCGGCCTTTTGGCTAAGATCAAGCGGTCTCTGGTCTGGCTTTGGGCTGTGACTGTATTCACATTGCACTTCTTAGTCTGGCTTTAAGAAGGCAAGTGTGACGGAAAGAATATAAAAAAAAAGAAAGAAAAAATAAAGGGGCCGGCCTTACCCTCATCGAGCATTGTGTTTCTCCGACAATGGTATCCTGGTTCTGCTCGCCTTTTTCTCTTTATAGCTCTGGTGTCTCTTAAATCACGCATAAATCTTTTGCCTTTTGGTAAAGATTTCTGTGGAGAGGAACATCAATGAGTTTGATGTACTTTTATGAGCTTTGCTCTGGCAAAGCTGTGTATGCTTGAGTGTTAAATGGTTAGTTTCCGGGAGTTCGGCCTTATTTGCTTTTGTGACTTTATGCATGCCGGTATAGGTATGGCCTGAGGCTGTTTGTTAAGCAGAGGAGACAAAAGTTTATTGCTTCTTGGTCTCGGCGCAGTGTGTTCTCTGCATTGTGCTTCTCTGGCGCTGAAAATGCGATTCCGCAAGTCTCAGCGCTCTACGAGCAAGGGAAAGCGGTTTTCCAGACAAACGCATGTGTGCAGCTGAATGGGGCAGTTTTCTTTGACTTTTTTCACGTTTGATATGATATGAAATGTGATTAATTACATTCAAATGCCAATATTCATAAGAAACATAGGAAAGTGATAAAAAAAATCCGAATTTTGTTACTTTTAGTCTTCTCAAGGCTAGACCAAGTATTGTAACGTGAACACAGACCACGGCCAGTAAGACAGACCAGGGAACACAATAGATCCTAACGAATAAGCCTGAGAAGCGATCCAACACAAACCCGGTTCCATCTAGACCCAACTCCTAGAAACTACCCATTTACCATTGAAGCATACACAGCTTTGCCAGAGCAAAACTCAACAATACATCAGTCATTGATGTTCCTCTCCACGGAAATCTTTAGGAAAAGGCAAAAGATTTTTTTTTCTTCGGCTTGTACTCTCTCAGCCTCTTTTCGTCTGTTTACTATTTATTTGTATTTGGGGTTTTCTTTTTTTTTTCTGTGTGTGTTTTTGCGAATGTGTATGTGTGATGTCTTTGTTTTCCTTCATAGAATGTCTCTGGGTTTTTTTAGTTCCAATTGCTATCGTAAGGGTATATGGGTGTTGGTCGGGGATAGGGAACGATGGGGAGAAAGATTGTCTTTTTTTGGGGACTGATTGGAAAAATGTTGAAAAGGTAGACGATTCAGGCATGAATGAAGAGAAATCTGCGCTATAATGTGTGTGTGTGTATGTATTAAAAAAAAAAAAAAGCCGCGCAGCACCGGGAAACCCTTGTCGGAGAAACACAATGCTCGATGGGGGTAAGGCCGGCCCCTTTGGGTTGGTTGAGTGGAAAAAGGGTGGGGAAAGGTCGACGAGTAACAACTGACAGTGGTGAGCAGAAAGAGGCGAAGATAGGCTAGGGAACAGGGCAGGTTGAATGCAGATATAATTTGATAAGTAAGTCAGTAATTGTTTCTTTTTCATTTTCCGTCAGAAAACGGTGGACCAAGCCTGACTGTACTGCGATACCAGGCCGATCGGACGAAGCAGGCCCCTTTTCTGGCTCTCAGCTCTAAAATTCTGTTTTAATATAGAGGACATATCAGATATTAAACTGATAAGAACAGTTTTTGCTTTTTCAATCCAAATCCTACCCATATCTATACCTAACCATTCGCCTTCTTGAGACCAGCCTAAGGATTGTAACATGAACCCAGACCAAGGCCAAAAAGCCAGACCAGTGAACACAATAGATCCTAGCTACAAAGCCTGAGAAATGATCCTACAGAAAATCAAAGTTTCATGTATTTTTGTGAGCTTTACTCTGGCAAAGCTGTGTATGCTTCGATTTTAAATGGGTAGTTTCCAGTACTTGGGTCTTATTTCATTATGTGACTTTATGCATGCCTGTATAGGTGTGGCCTGAGGCTGTCCGTTCAGCAGAAGAGATAAAAGTTTATTGTTTCTCGGCCTTTTGGCTAAGATCAAGTGTTCTCTGGTCTGGCTTTGGGCTGTGACTGTATTCACGTTGCACTTCTTAGTCTGCCTTTGAGAAGGCGAGTGTGACGGAAAGGATATAAAAAAATAAAAAGAAAGAAAAAAAAAGGGGGCCGGCCTTACCATCATCGAGCATTGTGTTTCTCCGACAAGGGTTTCCTGGTGCTGCTTGCCTTTTTTTCCTTTATAGCTCTGGTTTCTCTTAAGTCATGCATCAATCTTTCACTTTTTACTAAAGATTTTTGTTGAGAGGAACATCAATGTGCTTGATGTATTTTTGTGAGCTTTGCTCTAGTGATTCTGTTTATGCTTCAATGTTAAATGGGTATTTCCCTGGAATTGGGTCTTATTTCATTATGTGACGTTATGCATGCTTGTAGAGGTGTGGTCTGAGGCTGTCGGTTAAGCAGAGGAGATAAATGTTTATTGCTTCTTGGCCTTTTGGTTAAGATCAATTGTTCTCTTGTCTGGTTTTGGGCTTTTACTGGGTTCGAGAAGGAGAATAGATGGAAAGGGGTTTGTGTAGGATCTATTGTGTTCACTGGTCTGGCTTTTTGGCCTTGTTCTGGGTTCACGTTACAATCCTTAGTCTGGCCTTGAAAAGGTGAATGGTTAGGTATGGATATAAGTAGGATTTGAATTGGGAAAAAAAAATCAGTTCTTATCAGTTTAATATCTCATATGTCCTCTATATTAAAAAGCTATATTTAAAGCTATATTTAAAGAGCTGAAAAAGGAGCTTGTTACATCCGCTCCACGGATCAGCTTGGTATTGCAGTATGTCCAGGCTTGGTGCACCATTTTCTGATGTAAAATGAAGGAGAACAACTTACTGATTTACTTACTTACTTACCAAATTATGTCTGCATTCAAACCGCCCTGTTCCCTACCCTATCTTCGCCTCCTTCTGCTCACCACTGTCAGTTGTTGCTCGTCAACCTTTCCCCACCCTTTCTCCACTCAACCAACCCAAGGGGCCGGCCTTACCCTCATAGAGCATTGTGTTTCTCCAACAAGGGTTTCCTGGTGCTGCCCAGCTTTATTTTATTATAGCTCTGGTTTCTCTTAAATCATGCGCAAATCTTTTGCCTTTTGTTAAAATTTTGCATGGAGCCAAACATCAATGATCTTGATGTGGTTTTTATGAGCTTTTCTCTACCATAGCTGTGTATGCTTCAGTGTTGAATGGGTAGTTTCCAGGAACTGGGTCTTATTTCATTATGTGACTTTATGCATGCCAGTATAGGTGTGGCCTGTGGCCGTCCTTTAAACAGAAAAGATCAAGATTTGGCTACGATCAAGCGTTCTCTGGTCTGGCTTTGGGCTGTGACTGTATTCACATTGCACTTCTTGGTCTGGTTTTGAGAAAGCAAGTGTGACGGAAAAAATATAAAAAAAAGAGAGAAAAAATAAAGGGGCCGGCCTTACCCTCATCGAGCATTGTGTTTCTCCGACAAGGGTTTCCTGGTTCTGCTCTCCTTTTTCTCTTAATAGTTCTGGTTTCTCTTAAATCTTGCATAAATCTTGATTTTGATGTACTTTTATGTGTATGCTTGAGTGTTAAATGGTTAGTTTCCGGGAGTTCGGTCTTATTTGCTTATGTGACTTTACGCATGCCGGTATAGGTGTGGCCAGAGGCTGTCCGTTAAGCAGAGGAGACAAAAGTTTATTGCTTCTTGGTCTCAGCGCAGTGTACTCTCTGCATTGTGCTTCTCTGGCGCTGAAAATGCGATTCCGCAAGTCTCAGCGCTCTACGAGCAAGGGAAAGCGGTTTTTCAGACAAACGCATGTGTGCAGCTTAATCGAGCAGTTTTCTTTGACTTTTTTCACATGTTTGGGGTCGACTATGATATGAAGAGTGATTGTTTACTTTGAAATGAAAAAAATCATGAGGAACATAGCAAAATCATAAAATAAATGAATTTTAATAAGATATAAGATTTTTTTAATCAAAGTGCAAACATTCATAAGAAACATGGAAAAAGTGATATTCCATCAAAATTCACTTAACAAAGTCAGCATTCAACATTTTTCGTCGAACTGGCTCGTTTCCTGCCACAGCGCAGTGTGCTCTCTGCATTGTGCTTCTCTGGCGCTGAAAATGCGATTCCGCAAGTCTCAGCGCTCTACGAGCAAGGGAAAGCGGTTTTTCAGACAAACGCATGTGTGCAGCTTAATCGAGCAGTTTTCTTTGACTTTTTTCACATGTTTGGGGTCGACTATGATATGAAGAGTGATTGTTTACTTTGAAATGAAAAAATTCATAAGGAACATAGCAAGATATTAAAAAATAAAAATTTTAATATGAAATAAGTATTTTTTAATCAAAGTAAGAAAAATCATAAGAACCATGAAAAATGTGATATTCCATGAAAATTCACTTAACCAAGTCAACTTTCAACATTTTTCGTCGAACTGGCTCGTGTCCTGCCTCAGCACAGTGTGGTCTCTGCATTGTGCTTCTCTGGCGCTGAAAATGCGATTCCGCAAGTCTCAGCGCTCTACGAGCAAGGGAAAGCGGTTTTTCAGACAAACGCATGTGTGCAGCTTAATCGAGCAGTTTTCTTTGACTTTTTTCACATGTTTGGGGTCGACTATGATATGAAGAGTGATTACTTTGAAATGAAAAAATTCATGAGGAACATAGCAAAATCATAAACTAAATGAATTTTAATAAGATATAAGATTTTTTTAATCAAAGTGCAAAAATTCATAAGAAACATGGAAAAAGTGATATTCCATGAAAATTCACTTAACCAAGTCAACTTTCAACATTTTTCGTCGAACTGGCTCGTGTCCTGCTTCAGCACAGTGTGGTCTCTGCATTGTGCTTCTCTGGCGCTGAAAATGCGATTCCGCAAGTCTCAGCGCTCTACGAGCAAGGGAAAGCGGTTTTTCAGACAAACGCATGTGTGAGGCTTAATCGAGCAGTTTTCTTTGACTTTTTTCACATGTTTGGGGTCGACTATGATATGAAGAGTGATTGTTTACTTTGAAATGAAAAAAATCATGAGGAACATAGCAAAATTATAAAATAAATGAATTTTAATAAGATATAAGATTTTTTCAATCAAAGTGCAAAAATTCATAAGAAACATGGAAAAAGTGATATTCCATGAAAATTCACTTAACCAAGTCAACTTTCAACATTTTTCGTCGAACTGGCTCGTGTCCTGCTTCAGCACAGTGTGGTCTCTGCATTGTGCTTCTCTGGCGCTGAAAATGCGATTCCGCAAGTCTCAGCGCTCTACGAGCAAGGGAAAGCGGTTTTTCAGACAAACGCATGTGTGCAGCTTAATCGAGCAGTTTTCTTTGACTTTTTTCACATGTTTGGGGTCGACTATGATATGAAAAGTGATTGTTTACTTTGAAATGAAAAAAATCATGAGGAACATAGCAAAATTATAAAATAAATGAATTTTAATAAGATATAAGATTTTTTTAATCAAAGTGCAAAAATTCATAAGAAACATGGAAAAAGTGATATTCCATGAAAATTCACTTAACCAAGTCAACTTTCAACATTTTTCGTCGAACTGGCTCGTTTCCTGCCTCAGCGCAGTGTGGTCTCTGCATTGTGCTTCCCTGGCGCTGAAAATGCGATTCCGCAAGTCTCAGCGCTCTACGAGCAAGGGAAAGCGGTTTTTCAGACAAACGCATGTGTGCAGCTTAATCGAGCAGTTTTCTTTCACTTTTTTCACATGTTTGGGGTCGACTATGATATGAAGAGTGATTGTTTACTTTGAAATGAAAAAATTCATAAGGAACATAGCAAAATATTAAAAAATAAAAATTTTAATATGAAATAAGTATATTTTAATCAAAGTGCGAAAAATCACAAGAACCATGAAAAAAGTGATATTCCATGAAAATTCACTAAACCAAGTCAACTTTCAACATTTATCGTCGAACTGGCTCGTGTCCTGCCTCAGCACAGTGTGGTCTCTGCATTGTGCTTCTCTGGCGCTGAAAATGCGATTCCGCAAGTCTCAGCGCTCTACGAGCAAGGGAAAGCGGTTTTTCAGACAAACGCATGTGTGCAGCTTAATCGAGCAGTTTTCTTTGACTTTTTTCACATGTTTGGGGTCGACTATGATATGAAGAGTGATTACTTTGAAATGAAAAAATTCATGAGGAACATAGCAAAATCATAAACTAAATGAATTTTAATAAGATATAAGATTTTTTTAATCAAAGTGCAAAAATTCATAAGAAACATGGAAAAAGTGATATTCCATGAAAATTCACTTAACCAAGTCAACTTTCAACATTTTTCGTCGAACTGGCTCGTGTCCTGCTTCAGCACAGTGTGGTCTCTGCATTGTGCTTCTCTGGCGCTGAAAATGCGATTCCGCAAGTCTCAGCGCTCTACGAGCAAGGGAAAGCGGTTTTTCAGACAAACGCATGTGTGCAGCTTAATCGAGCAGTTTTCTTTGACTTTTTTCACATGTTTGGGGTCGACTATGATATGAAGAGTGATTGTTTACTTTGAAATGAAAAAATTCATGAGGAACATAGCAAAATCATAAACTAAATGAATTTTAACAAGATATAAGAAATTTTTTAATCAAAGTGCAAAAATTCATAAGAAACATGGAAAAAGTGATATTCCATGAAAATTCAACTAACAAAGTCAACATTCAATATTTTTCGTCGAACTGGCTCGTGTTTTGCCTCAGCGCAGTGTACTCTCTGCATTGTGCTTCTCTGGCGCTGAAAATGCGATTCCGCAAGTCTCAGCGCTCTACGAGCAAGGGAAAGCGGTTTTTCAGACAAACGCATGTGTGCAGCTTAATCGAGCAGTTTTCTTTGACTTTTTTCACATGTTTGGGGTCGACTATGATATGAAGAGTGATTGTTTACTTTGAAATGAAAAAATTCATAAGGAACATAGCAAGATATTAAAAAATAAAAATTTTAATATGAAATAAGTATTTTTTAATCAAAGTGAGAAAAATCATAAGAACCATGAAAAATGTGATATTCCATGAAAATTCACTAAACCAAGTCAACTTTCAACATTTTTCGTCGAACTGGCTCGTGTCCTGCCTCAGCACAGTGTGGTCTCTGCATTGTGCTTCTCTGGCGCTGAAAATGCGATTCCGCAAGTCTCAGCGCTCTACGAGCAAGGGAAAGCGGTTTTTCAGACAAACGCATGTGTGCAGCTTAATCGAGCAGTTTTCTTTGACTTTTTTCACATGTTTGGGGTCGACTATGATATGAAGAGTGATTGTTTACTTTGAAATGAAAAAATTCATGAGGAACATAGCAAAATCATAAACTAAATGAATTTTAATAAGATATAAGATTTTTTTAATCAAAGTGCAAAAATTCATAAGAAACATGGAAAAAGTGATATTCCATGAAAATTCACTTAACAAAGTCAACATTCAACATTTTTCGTCGAACTGGCTCGTTTCCTGCCTCAGCGCAGTGTGGTCTCTGCATTGTGCTTCTCTGGCGCTGAAAATGCGATTCCGCAAGTCTCAGCGCTCTACGAGCAAGGGAAAGCGGTTTTTCAGACAAACGCATGTGTGCAGCTTAATCGAGCAGTTTTCTTTGACTTTTTTCACATGTTTGGGGTCGACTATGATATGAAGAGTGATTGTTTACTTTGAAATGAAAAAATTCATAAGGAACATAGCAAAATATAAAATAAATGAAGATTAATAAGATATAAGATTTTTTAATCAAAGTGCAAAAATTCATAAGAAACATGGAAAAAGTGATATTCCATGAAAATTCACTTAACCAAGTCAACTTTCAACATTTTTCGTCGAACTGGCTCGTTTCCTGCCTCAGCGCAGTGTGGTCTCTGCATTGTGCTTCTCTGGCGCTGAAAATGCGATTCCGCAAGTCTCAGCGCTCTACGAGCAAGGGAAAGCGGTTTTTCAGACAAACGCATGTGTGCAGCTTAATCGAGCAGTTTTCTTTCACTTTTTTCACATGTTTGGGGTCGACTATGATATGAAGAGTGATTGTTTACTTTGAAATGAAAAAATTCATAAGGAACATAGCAAGATATTAAAAAATAAAAATTTTAATATGAAATAAGTATTTTTTAATCAAAGTGAGAAAAATCATAAGAACCATGAAAAATGTGATATTCCATGAAAATTCACTTAACCAAGTCAACTTTCAACATTTTTCGTCGAACTGGCTCGTTTCCTGCCTCAGCACAGTGTGGTCTCTGCATTGTGCTTCTCTGGCGCTGAAAATGCGATTCCGCAAGTCTCAGCGCTCTACGAGCAAGGGAAAGCGGTTTTTCAGACAAACGCATGTGTGCAGCTTAATCGAGCAGTTTTCTTTGACTTTTTTCACATGTTTGGGGTCGACTATGATATGAAGAGTGATTGTTTACTTTGAAATGAAAAAATTCATGAGGAACATAGCAAAATCATAAACTAAATGAATTTTAACAAGATATAAGAAATTTTTTAATCAAAGTGCAAAAATTCATAAGAAACATGGAAAAAGTGATATTCCATGAAAATTCAACTAACAAAGTCAACATTCAATATTTTTCGTCGAACTGGCTCGTGTTTTGCCTCAGCGCAGTGTACTCTCTGCATTGTGCTTCTCTGGCGCTGAAAATGCGATTCCGCAAGTCTCAGCGCTCTACGAGCAAGGGAAAGCGGTTTTTCAGACAAACGCATGTGTGCAGCTTAATCGAGCAGTTTTCTTTGACTTTTTTCACATGTTTGGGGTCGACTATGATATGAAGAGTGATTGTTTACTTTGAAATGAAAAAATTCATGAGGAACATAGCAAAATCATAAAATAAATGAATTTTAATAAGATATAAGATTTTTTTAATCAAAGTGCAAAAATTCATAAGAAACATGGAAAAAGTGATATTCCATGAAAATTCACTTAACAAAGTCAACATTCAACATTTTTCGTCGAACTGGCTCGTGTCCTGCCTCAGCGCAGTGTGCTCTCTGCATTGTGCTTCTCTGGCGCTGAAAATGCGATTCCGCAAGTCTCAGCGCTCTACGAGCAAGGGAAAGCGGTTTTTCAGACAAACGCATGTGTGCAGCTTAATCGAGCAGTTTTCTTTGACTTTTTTCACATGTTTGGGGTCGACTATGATATGAAGAGTGATTGTTTACTTTGAAATGAAAAAATTCATAAGGAACATAGCAAAATATTAAAAAATAAAAATTTTAATATGAAATAAGTATATTTTAATCAAAGTGCGAAAAATCACAAGAACCATGAAAAAAGTGATATTCCATGAAAATTCACTAAACCAAGTCAACATTCAACATTTTTCGTCGAACTGGCTCGTTTCCTGCCTCAGCGCAGTGTGCTCTCTGCATTGTGCTTCTCTGGCGCTGAAAATGCGATTCCGCAAGTCTCAGCGCTCTACGAGCAAGGGAAAGCGGTTTTTCAGACAAACGCATGTGTGCAGCTTAATCGAGCAGTTTTCTTTGACTTTTTTCACATGTTTGGGGTCGACTATGATATGAAGAGTGATTGTTTACTTTGAAATGAAAAAATTCATGAGGAACATAGCAACATATCATAAATAAATGAATTTTAATAAGATATAAGATTTTTTTAATCAAAGTGCAAAAATTCATAAGAAACATGGAAAAAGTGATATTCCATGAAAATTCACTTAACCAAGTCAACTTTCAACATTTTTCGTCGAACTGGCTCGTGTCCTGCCTCAGCACAGTGTGGTCTCTGCATTGTGCTTCTCTGGCGCTGAAAATGCGATTCCGCAAGTCTCAGCGCTCTACGAGCAAGGGAAAGCGGTTTTTCAGACAAACGCATGTGTGCAGCTTAATCGAGCAGTTTTCTTTGACTTTTTTCACATGTTTGGGGTCGACTATGATATGAAGAGTGATTGTTTACTTTGAAATGAAAAAAATCATGAGGAACATAGCAAAATCATAAAATAAATGAATTTTAATAAGATATAAGATTTTTTTAATCAAAGTGCAAAAATTCATAAGAAACATGGAAAAAGTGATATTCCATGAAAATTCACTTAACAAAGTCAACATTCAACATTTTTCGTCGAACTGGCTCGTTTCCTGCCTCAGCGCAGTGTGGTCTCTGCATTGTGCTTCTCTGGCGCTGAAAATGCGATTCCGCAAGTCTCAGCGCTCTACGAGCAAGGGAAAGCGGTTTTTCAGACAAACGCATGTGTGCAGCTTAATCGAGCAGTTTTCTTTGACTTTTTTCACATGTTTGGGGTCGACTATGATATGAAGAGTGATTGTTTACTTTGAAATGAAAAAAATCATGAGGAACATAGCAAAATCATAAAATAAATGAATTTTAATAAGATATAAGATTTTTTTAATCAAAGTGCAAAAATTCATAAGAAACATGGAAAAAGTGATATTCCATGAAAATTCACTTAACCAAGTCAACTTTCAACATTTTTCGTCGAACTGGCTCGTGTCCTGCTTCAGCACAGTGTGGTCTCTGCATTGTGCTTCTCTGGCGCTGAAAATGCGATTCCGCAAGTCTCAGCGCTCTACGAGCAAGGGAAAGCGGTTTTTCAGACAAACGCATGTGTGCAGCTTAATCGAGCAGTTTTCTTTGACTTTTTTCACATGTTTGGGGTCGACTATGATATGAAGAGTGATTGTTTACTTTGAAATGAAAAAATTCATGAGGAACATAGCAAAATCATAAACTAAATGAATTTTAATAAGATATAAGATTTTTTTAATCAAAGTGCAAAAATTCATAAGAAACATGGAAAAAGTGATATTCCATGAAAATTCACTTAACCAAGTCAACATTCAACATTTTTCGTCGAACTGGCTCGTTTCCTGGCTCAGCGCAGTGTCCTCTCTGCATTGTGCTTCTCTGGCGCTGAAAATGCGATTCCGCAAGTCTCAGCGCTCTACGAGCAAGGGAAAGCGGTTTTTCAGACAAACGCATGTGTGCAGCTTAATCGAGCAGTTTTCTTTGACTTTTTTCACATGTTTGGGGTCGACTATGATATGAAGAGTGATTGTTTACTTTGAAATGAAAAAATTCATGAGGAACATAGCAAAATCATAAAATAAATGAATTTTAATAAGATATAAGATTTTTTTAATCAAAGTGCAAAAATTCATAAGAAACATGGAAAAAGTGATATTCCATCAAAATTCACTTAACAAAGTCAACATTCAACATTTTTCGTCGAACTGGCTCGTTTCCTGCCTCAGCGCAGTGTGCTCTCTGCATTGTGCTTCTCTGGCGCTGAAAATGCGATTCCGCAAGTCTCAGCGCTCTACGAGCAAGGGAAAGCGGTTTTTCAGACAAACGCATGTGTGCAGCTTAATCGAGCAGTTTTCTTTGACTTTTTTCACATGTTTGGGGTCGACTATGATATGAAGAGTGATTGTTTACTTTGAAATGAAAAAATTCATAAGGAACATAGCAAGATATTAAAAAATAAAAATTTTAATATGAAATAAGTATTTTTTAATCAAAGTGAGAAAAATCATAAGAACCATGAAAAATGTGATATTCCATGAAAATTCACTTAACCAAGTCAACTTTCAACATTTTTCGTCGAACTGGCTCGTTTCCTGCCTCAGCACAGTGTGGTCTCTGCATTGTGCTTCTCTGGCGCTGAAAATGCGATTCCGCAAGTCTCAGCGCTCTACGAGCAAGGGAAAGCGGTTTTTCAGACAAACGCATGTGTGCAGCTTAATCGAGCAGTTTTCTTTGACTTTTTTCACATGTTTGGGGTCGACTATGATATGAAGAGTGATTGTTTACTTTGAAATGAAAAAATTCATGAGGAACATAGCAAAATCATAAACTAAATGAATTTTAATAAGATATAAGATTTTTTTAATCAAAGTGCAAAAATTCATAAGAAACATGGAAAAAGTGATATTCCATGAAAATTCACTTAACCAAGTCAACTTTCAACATTTTTCGTCGAACTGGCTCGTGTCCTGCTTCAGCACAGTGTGGTCTCTGCATTGTGCTTCTCTGGCGCTGAAAATGCGATTCCGCAAGTCTCAGCGCTCTACGAGCAAGGGAAAGCGGTTTTTCAGACAAACGCATGTGTGCAGCTTAATCGAGCAGTTTTCTTTGACTTTTTTCACATGTTTGGGGTCGACTATGATATGAAGAGTGATTGTTTACTTTGAAATGAAAAAATTCATGAGGAACATAGCAAAATCATAAAATAAATGAATTTTAATAAGATATAAGATTTTTTTAATCAAAGTGCAAAAATTCATAAGAAACATGGAAAAAGTGATATTCCATGAAAATTCACTTAACAAAGTCAACATTCAACATTTTTCGTCGAACTGGCTCGTGTCCTGCCTCAGCGCAGTGTGGTCTCTGCATTGTGCTTCTCTGGCGCTGAAAATGCGATTCCGCAAGTCTCAGCGCTCTACGAGCAAGGGAAAGCGGTTTTTCAGACAAACGCATGTGTGCAGCTTAATCGAGCAGTTTTCTTTGACTTTTTTCACATGTTTGGGGTCGACTATGATATGAAGAGTGATTGTTTACTTTGAAATGAAAAAAATCATGAGGAACATAGCAAAATTATAAAATAAATGAATTTTAATAAGATATGAGATTTTTTTAATCAAAGTGCAAAAATTCATAAGAAACATGGAAAAAGTGATATTCCATCAAAATTCACTTAACAAAGTCAACATTCAACATTTTTCGTCGAACTGGCTCGTTTCCTGCCTCAGCGCAGTGTGGTCTCTGCATTGTGCTTCTCTGGCGCTGAAAACGCGATTCCGCAAGTCTCAGCGCTCTACGAGCAAGGGAAAGCGGTTTTTCAGACAAACGCATGTGTGCAGCTTAATCGAGCAGTTTTCTTTGACTTTTTTCACATGTTTGGGGTCGACTATGATATGAAGAGTGATTACTTTGAAATGAAAAAATTCATGAGGAACATAGCAAAATCATAAACTAAATGAATTTTAATAAGATATAAGATTTTTTTAATCAAAGTGCAAAAATTCATAAGAAACATGGAAAAAGTGATATTCCATGAAAATTCACTTAACCAAGTCAACTTTCAACATTTTTCGTCGAACTGGCTCGTGTCCTGCTTCAGCACAGTGTGGTCTCTGCATTGTGCTTCTCTGGCGCTGAAAATGCGATTCCGCAAGTCTCAGCGCTCTACGAGCAAGGGAAAGCGGTTTTTCAGACAAACGCATGTGTGCAGCTTAATCGAGCAGTTTTCTTTGACTTTTTTCACATGTTTGGGGTCGACTATGATATGAAGAGTGATTGTTTACTTTGAAATGAAAAAAATCATGAGGAACATAGCAAAATTATAAAATAAATGAATTTTAATAAGATATAAGATTTTTTTAATCAAAGTGCAAAAATTCATAAGAAACATGGAAAAAGTGATATTCCATGAAAATTCACTTAACAAAGTCAACATTCAACATTTTTCGTCGAACTGGCTCGTTTCCTGCCTCAGCGCAGTGTGGTCTCTGCATTGTGCTTCTCTGGCGCTGAAAATGCGATTCCGCAAGTCTCAGCGCTCTACGAGCAAGGGAAAGCGGTTTTTCAGACAAACGCATGTGTGCAGCTTAATCGAGCAGTTTTCTTTGACTTTTTTCACATGTTTGGGGTCGACTATGATATGAAGAGTGATTGTTTACTTTGAAATGAAAAAATTCTTGAGGAACATAGCAAAATCATAAAATAAATGAATTTTAATAAGATATAAGATTTTTTTAATCAAAGTGCAAAAATTCATAAGAAACATGGAAAAAGTGATATTCCATGAAAATTCACTTAACAAAGTCAACATTCAACATTTTTCGTCGAACTGGCTCGTTTCCTGCCTCAGCGCAGTGTGGTCTCTGCATTGTGCTTCTCTGGCGCTGAAAATGCGATTCCGCAAGTCTCAGCGCTCTACGAGCAAGGGAAAGCGGTTTTTCAGACAAACGCATGTGTGCAGCTTAATCGAGCAGTTTTCTTTGACTTTTTTCACATGTTTGGGGTCGACTATGATATGAAGAGTGATTGTTTACTTTGAAATGAAAAAATTCATAAGGAACATAGCAAAATATTAAAAAATAAAAATTTTAATATGAAATAAGTATTTTTTAATGAAAGTGCGAAAAATCATAAGAAACATGGAATAAGTGATATTCCATGAAAATTAACTTAACCAAGTCAACTTTCAACATTTTTCGTCGAACTGGCTCGTTTCCTGCCTCAGCACAGTGTGGTCTCTGCATTGTGCTTCCCTATCGCTGAAAATGCGATTCCGCAAGTCTCAGCGCTCTACGAGCAAGGGAAAGCGGTTTTTCAGACAAACGCATGTGTGCAGCTTAATCGAGCAGTTTTCTTTGACTTTTTTCACATGTTTGGGGTCGACTATGATATGAAGAGTGATTGTTTACTTTGAAATGAAAAAATTCATGAGGAACATAGCAACATCATAAACTAAATGAATTTTAACAAGATATAAGAAATTTTTTAATCAAAGTGCAAAAATTCATAAGAAACATGGAAAAAGTGATATTCCATGAAAATTCAACTAACAAAGTCAACATTCAATATTTTTCGTCGAACTGGCTCGTGTTTTGCCTCAGCGCAGTGTACTCTCTGCATTGTGCTTCTCTGGCGCTGAAAATGCGATTCCGCAAGTCTCAGCGCTCTACGAGCAAGGGAAAGCGGTTTTTCAGACAAACGCATGTGTGCAGCTTAATCGAGCAGTTTTCTTTGACTTTTTTCACATGTTTCGGGTCGACTATGATATGAAGAGTGATTGTTTACTTTGAAATGAAAAAAATCATGAGGAACATAGCAAAATTATAAAATAAATGAATTTTAATAAGATATAAGATTTTTTTAATCAAAGTGCAAAAATTCATAAGAAACATGGAAAAAGTGATATTCCATCAAAATTCACTTAACAAAGTCAACATTCAACATTTTTCGTCGAACTGGCTCGTTTCCTGCCTCAGCGCAGTGTGGTCTCTGCATTGTGCTTCTCTGGCGCTGAAAATGCGATTCCGCAAGTCTCAGCGCTCTACGAGCAAGGGAAAGCGGTTTTTCAGACAAACGCATGTGTGCAGCTTAATCGAGCAGTTTTCTTTGACTTTTTTCACATGTTTGGGGTCGACTATGATATGAAGAGTGATTACTTTGAAATGAAAAAATTCATGAGGAACATAGCAAAATCATAAACTAAATGAATTTTAATAAGATATAAGATTTTTTTAATCAAAGTGCAAAAATTCATAAGAAACATGGAAAAAGTGATATTCCATGAAAATTCACTTAACCAAGTCAACTTTCAACATTTTTCGTCGAACTGGCTCGTGTCCTGCTTCAGCACAGTGTGGTCTCTGCATTGTGCTTCTCTGGCGCTGAAAATGCGATTCCGCAAGTCTCAGCGCTCTACGAGCAAGGGAAAGCGGTTTTTCAGACAAACGCATGTGTGCAGCTTAATCGAGCAGTTTTCTTTGACTTTTTTCACATGTTTGGGGTCGACTATGATATGAAGAGTGATTGTTTACTTTGAAATGAAAAAATTCATAAGGAACATAGCAAAATATTAAAAAATAAAAATTTTAATATGAAATAAGTATTTTTTAATCAAAGTGAGAAAAATCATAAGAACCATGAAAAATGTGATATTCCATGAAAATTCACTAAACCAAGTCAACTTTCAACATTTTTCGTCGAACTGGCTCGTGTCCTGCCTCAGCGCAGAGTGCTCTCTGCATTGTGCTTCTCTGGCGCTGAAAATGCGATTCCGCAAGTCTCAGCGCTCTACGAGCAAGGGAAAGCGGTTTTTCAGACAAACGCATGTGTGCAGCTTAATCGAGCAGTTTTCTTTGACTTTTTTCACATGTTTGGGGTCGACTATGATATGAAGAGTGATTGTTTACTTTGAAATGAACAAATTCATGAGGAACATAGCAAAATCATAAAATAAATGAATTTTAATAAGATATAAGATTTTTTTAATCAAAGTGCAAACATTCATAAGAAACATGGAAAAAGTGATATTCCATCAAAATTCACTTAACAAAGTCAACATTCAACATTTTTCGTCGAACTGGCTCGTGTCCTGCCTCAGCACAGTGTGGTCTCTGCATTGTGCTTCTCTGGCGCTGAAAATGCGATTCCGCAAGTCTCAGCGCTCTACGAGCAAGGGAAAGCGGTTTTTCAGACAAACGCATGTGTGCAGCTTAATCGAGCAGTTTTCTTTGACTTTTTTCACATGTTTGGGGTCGACTATGATATGAAGAGTGATTGTTTACTTTGAAATGAAAAAATTCATAAGGAACATAGCAAGATATTAAAAAATAAAAATTTTAATATGAAATAAGTATTTTTTAATCAAAGTGAGAAAAATCATAAGAACCATGAAAAATGTGATATTCCATGAAAATTCACTTAACCAAGTCAACTTTCAACATTTTTCGTCGAACTGGCTCGTTTCCTGCTTCAGCACAGTGTGGTCTCTGCATTGTGCTTCTCTGGCGCTGAAAATGCGATTCCGCAAGTCTCAGCGCTCTACGAGCAAGGGAAAGCGGTTTTTCAGACAAACGCATGTGTGCAGCTTAATCGAGCAGTTTTCTTTGACTTTTTTCACATGTTTGGGGTCGACTATGATATGAAGAGTGATTGTTTACTTTGAAATGAAAAAATTCATGAGGAACATAGCAAAATCATAAAATAAATGAATTTTAATAAGATATAAGATTTTTTTAATCAAAGTGCAAAAATTCATAAGAAACATGGAAAAAGTGATATTCCATGAAAATTCACTTAACAAAGTCAACATTCAACATTTTTCGTCGAACTGGCTCGTTTCCTGCCTCAGCGCAGTGTGGTCTCTGCATTGTGCTTCTCTGGCGCTGAAAATGCGATTCCGCAAGTCTCAGCGCTCTACGAGCAAGGGAAAGCGGTTTTTCAGACAAACGCATGTGTGCAGCTTAATCGAGCAGTTTTCTTTGACTTTTTTCACATGTTTGGGGTCGACTATGATATGAAGAGTGATTGTTTACTTTGAAATGAAAAAATTCATGAGGAACATAGCAAAATCATAAACTAAATGAATTTTAATAAGATATAAGATTTTTTTAATCAAAGTGCAAAAATTCATAAGAAACATGGAAAAAGTGATATTCCATGAAAATTCACTTAACCAAGTCAACTTTCAACATTTTTCGTCGAACTGGCTCGTGTCCTGCTTCAGCACAGTGTGGTCTCTGCATTGTGCTTCTCTGGCGCTGAAAATGCGATTCCGCAAGTCTCAGCGCTCTACGAGCAAGGGAAAGCGGTTTTTCAGACAAACGCATGTGTGCAGCTTAATCGAGCAGTTTTCTTTGACTTTTTTCACATGTTTGGGGTCGACTATGATATGAAGAGTGATTGTTTACTTTGAAATGAAAAAATTCATAAGGAACATAGCAAAATCATAAAATAAATGAATTTTAATATGAAATAAGTATTTTTTAATCAAAGTGCAAAAATTCATAAGAAACATGGAAAAAGTGATATTCCATGAAAATTCACTTAACAAAGTCAACATTCAACATTTTTCGTCGAACTGGCTCGTTTCCTGCCTCAGCGCAGTGTGGTCTCTGCATTGTGCTTCTCTGGCGCTGAAAATGCGATTCCGCAAGTCTCAGCGCTCTACGAGCAAGGGAAAGCGGTTTTTCAGACAAACGCATGTGTGCAGCTTAATCGAGCAGTTTTCTTTGACTTTTTTCACATGTTTGGGGTCGACTATGATATGAAGAGTGATTGTTTACTTTGAAATGAAAAAATTCATGAGGAATACTGCAAATCATAAAATAAATGAATTTTAATAAGATATAAGAAATTTTTTAATCAAAGTGCAAAAATTCATGAGAAACATGGAAAAAGTGATATTCCATGAAAATTCACCCAACAAAGTCAACATTCAACATTTTTCGTCGAACTGGCTCGTGTCCTGCCTCAGCGCAGTGTGCTCTCTGCATTGTGCTTCTCTGGCGCTGAAAATGCGATTCCGCAAGTCTCAGCGCTCTACGAGCAAGGGAAAGCGGTTTTTCAGACAAACGCATGTGTGCAGCTTAATCGAGCAGTTTTCTTTGACTATTTTCACATGTTTGGGGTCGACTATGATATGAAGAGTGATTGTTTACTTTGAAATGAACAAATTCATGAGGAACATAGCAAAATCATAAAATAAATGAATTTTAATAAGATATAAGATTTTTTTAATCAAAGTGCAAAAATTCATAAGAAACATGGAAAAAGTGATATTCCATGAAAATTCACTTAACCAAGTCAACTTTCAACATTTTTCGTCGAACTGGCTCGTGTCCTGCTTCAGCACAGTGTGGTCTCTGCATTGTGCTTCTCTGGCGCTGAAAATGCGATTCCGCAAGTCTCAGCGCTCTACGAGCAAGGGAAAGCGGTTTTTCAGACAAACGCATGTGTGCAGCTTAATCGAGCAGTTTTCTTTGACTTTTTTCACATGTTTGGGGTCGACTATGATATGAAGAGTGATTGTTTACTTTGAAATGAAAAAATTCATGAGGAACATAGCAAAATCATAAAATAAATGAATTTTAATAAGATATAAGATTTTTTTAATCAAAGTGCAAAAATTCATAAGAAACATGGAAAAAGTGATATTCCATGAAAATTCACTTAACCAAGTCAACCTTCAACATTTTTCGTCGAACTGGCTCGTGTCCTGCTTCAGCGCAGTGTGCTCTCTGCATTGTGCTTCTATGCCGCTGAAAATGCGATTCCGCAAGTCTCAGCGCTCTACGAGCAAGGGAAAGCGGTTTTTCAGACAAACGCATGTGTGCAGCTTAATCGAGCAGTTTTCTTTGACTTTTTTCACATGTTTGGGGTCGACTATGATATGAAGAGTGATTGTTTACTTTGAAATGAAAAAATTCATGAGGAACATAGCAAAATCATAAAATAAATGAATTTTAATAAGATATAAGATTTTTTTAATCAAAGTGCAAAAATTCATAAGAAACATGGAAAAAGTGATATTCCATGAAAATTCACTTAACAAAGTCAACATTCAACATTTTTCGTCGAACTGGCTCGTTTCCTGCCTCAGCGCAGTGTGGTCTCTGCATTGTGCTTCTCTGGCGCTGAAAATGCGATTCCGCAAGTCTCAGCGCTCTACGAGCAAGGGAAAGCGGTTTTTCAGACAAACGCATGTGTGCAGCTTAATCGAGCAGTTTTCTTTGACTTTTTTCACATGTTTGGGGTCGACTATGATATGAAGAGTGATTGTTTACTTTGAAATGAAAAAATTCATAAGGAACATAGCAAGATATTAAAAAATAAAAATTTTAATATGAAATAAGTATTTTTTAATCAAAGTGAGAAAAATCATAAGAACCATGAAAAATGTGATATTCCATGAAAATTCACTTAACCAAGTCAACTTTCAACATTTTTCGTCGAACTGGCTCGTTTCCTGCTTCAGCACAGTGTGGTCTCTGCATTGTGCTTCTCTGGCGCTGAAAATGCGATTCCGCAAGTCTCAGCGCTCTACGAGCAAGGGAAAGCGGTTTTTCAGACAAACGCATGTGTGCAGCTTAATCGAGCAGTTTTCTTTGACTTTTTTCACATGTTTGGGGTCGACTATGATATGAAGAGTGATTGTTTACTTTGAAATGAAAAAATTCATGAGGAACATAGCAAAATCATAAACTAAATGAATTTTAATAAGATATAAGATTTTTTTAATCAAAGTGCAAAAATTCATAAGAAACATGGAAAAAGTGATATTCCATGAAAATTCACTTAACAAAGTCAACATTCAACATTTTTCGTCGAACTGGCTCGTTTCCTGCCTCAGCGCAGTGTGGTCTCTGCATTGTGCTTCTCTGGCGCTGAAAATGCGATTCCGCAAGTCTCAGCGCTCTACGAGCAAGGGAAAGCGGTTTTTCAGACAAACGCATGTGTGCAGCTTAATCGAGCAGTTTTCTTTGACTTTTTTCACATGTTTGGGGTCGACTATGATATGAAGAGTGATTGTTTACTTTGAAATGAAAAAAATCATGAGGAACATAGCAAAATCATAAAATAAATGAATTTTAATAAGATATAAGATTTTTTTAATCAAAGTGCAAAAATTCATAAGAAACATGGAAAAAGTGATATTCCATGAAAATTCACTTAACAAAGTCAACATTCAACATTTTTCGTCGAACTGGCTCGTTTCCTGCCTCAGCGCAGTGTGGTCTCTGCATTGTGCTTCTCTGGCGCTGAAAATGCGATTCCGCAAGTCTCAGCGCTCTACGAGCAAGGGAAAGCGGTTTTTCAGACAAACGCATGTGTGCAGCTTAATCGAGCAGTTTTCTTTGACTTTTTTCACATGTTTGGGGTCGACTATGATATGAAGAGTGATTGTTTACTTTGAAATGAAAAAATTCATGAGGAACATAGCAAAATCATAAACTAAATGAATTTTAATAAGATATAAGATTTTTTTAATCAAAGTGCAAAAATTCATAAGAAACATGGAAAAAGTGATATTCCATGAAAATTCACTTAACCAAGTCAACTTTCAACATTTTTCGTCGAACTGGCTCGTGTCCTGCTTCAGCACAGTGTGGTCTCTGCATTGTGCTTCTCTGGCGCTGAAAATGCGATTCCGCAAGTCTCAGCGCTCTACGAGCAAGGGAAAGCGGTTTTTCAGACAAACGCATGTGTGCAGCTTAATCGAGCAGTTTTCTTTGACTTTTTTCACATGTTTGGGGTCGACTATGATATGAAGAGTGATTGTTTACTTTGAAATGAAAAAATTCATGAGGAACATAGCAAAATCATAAAATAAATGAATTTTAATAAGATATAAGATTTTTTTAATCAAAGTGCAAAAATTCATAAGAAACATGGAAAAAGTGATATTCCATGAAAATTCACTTAACAAAGTCAACATTCAACATTTTTCGTCGAACTGGCTCGTTTCCTGCCTCAGCGCAGTGTGGTCTCTGCATTGTGCTTCTCTGGCGCTGAAAATGCGATTCCGCAAGTCTCAGCGCTCTACGAGCAAGGGAAAGCGGTTTTTCAGACAAACGCATGTGTGCAGCTTAATCGAGCAGTTTTCTTTGACTTTTTTCACATGTTTGGGGTCGACTATGATATGAAGAGTGATTGTTTACTTTGAAATGAAAAAATTCTTGAGGAACATAGCAAAATCATAAAATAAATGAATTTTAATAAGATATAAGATTTTTTTAATCAAAGTGCAAAAATTCATAAGAAACATGGAAAAAGTGATATTCCATGAAAATTCACTTAACAAAGTCAACATTCAACATTTTTCGTCGAACTGGCTCGTTTCCTGCCTCAGCGCAGTGTGGTCTCTGCATTGTGCTTCTCTGGCGCTGAAAATGCGATTCCGCAAGTCTCAGCGCTCTACGAGCAAGGGAAAGCGGTTTTTCAGACAAACGCATGTGTGCAGCTTAATCGAGCAGTTTTCTTTGACTTTTTTCACATGTTTGGGGTCGACTATGATATGAAGAGTGATTGTTTACTTTGAAATGAAAAAATTCATAAGGAACATAGCAAGATATTAAAAAATAAAAATTTTAATATGAAATAAGTATTTTTTAATCAAAGTGAGAAAAATCATAAGAACCATGAAAAATGTGATATTCCATGAAAATTCACTTAACCAAGTCAACTTTCAACATTTTTCGTCGAACTGGCTCGTTTCCTGCTTCAGCACAGTGTGGTCTCTGCATTGTGCTTCTCTGGCGCTGAAAATGCGATTCCGCAAGTCTCAGCGCTCTACGAGCAAGGGAAAGCGGTTTTTCAGACAAACGCATGTGTGCAGCTTAATCGAGCAGTTTTCTTTGACTTTTTTCACATGTTTGGGGTCGACTATGATATGAAGAGTGATTGTTTACTTTGAAATGAAAAAATTCATGAGGAACATAGCAAAATCATAAACTAAATGAATTTTAATAAGATATAAGATTTTTTTAATCAAAGTGCAAAAATTCATAAGAAACATGGAAAAAGTGATATTCCATGAAAATTCACTTAACCAAGTCAACTTTCAACATTTTTCGTCGAATTGGCTCGTTTCCTGCCTCAGCACAGTGTGGTCTCTGCATTGTGCTTCCCTGGCGCTGAAAATGCGATTCCGCAAGTCTCAGCGCTCTACGAGCAAGGGAAAGCGGTTTTTCAGACAAACGCATGTGTGCAGCTTAATCGAGCAGTTTTCTTTGACTTTTTTCACATGTTTGGGGTCGACTATGATATGAAGAGTGATTGTTTACTTTGAAATGAAAAAAATCATGAGGAACATAGCAAAATCATAAAATAAATGAATTTTAATAAGATATAAGATTTTTTTAATCAAAGTGCAAAAATTCATAAGAAACATGGAAAAAGTGATATTCCATGAAAATTCACTTAACAAAGTCAACATTCAACATTTTTCGTCGAACTGGCTCGTTTCCTGCCTCAGCGCAGTGTGGTCTCTGCATTGTGCTTCTCTGGCGCTGAAAATGCGATTCCGCAAGTCTCAGCGCTCTACGAGCAAGGGAAAGCGGTTTTTCAGACAAACGCATGTGTGCAGCTTAATCGAGCAGTTTTCTTTGACTTTTTTCACATGTTTGGGGTCGACTATGATATGAAGAGTGATTGTTTACTTTGAAATGAAAAAATTCATGAGGAACATAGCAAAATCATAAACTAAATGAATTTTAATAAGATATAAGATTTTTTTAATCAAAGTGCAAAAATTCATAAGAAACATGGAAAAAGTGATATTCCATGAAAATTCACTTAACCAAGTCAACTTTCAACATTTTTCGTCGAACTGGCTCGTGTCCTGCCTCAGCGCAGTGTGCTCTCTGCATTGTGCTTCTCTGGCGCTGAAAATGCGATTCCGCAAGTCTCAGCGCTCTACGAGCAAGGGAAAGCGGTTTTTCAGACAAACGCATGTGTGCAGCTTAATCGAGCAGTTTTCTTTGACTTTTTTCACATGTTTGGGGTCGACTATGATATGAAGAGTGATTGTTTACTTTGAAATGAAAAAATTCATGAGGAACATAGCAAGATATTAATAAATAAAAATTTTAAAAAGATATAAGATTTTTTTAATCAAAGTGCAAGAATTCATAAGAAACATGGAAAAAGTGATATTCCATGAAAATTCACTTAACCAAGTCAACTTTCAACATTTTTCGTCGAACTGGCTCGTTTCCTGCCTTCAGCACAGTGTGGTCTCTGCATTGTGCTTCTCTGGCGCTGAAAATGCGATTCCGCAAGTCTCAGCGCTCTACGAGCAAGGGAAAGCGGTTTTTCAGACAAACGCATGTGTGCAGCTTAATCGAGCAGTTTTCTTTGACTTTTTTCACATGTTTGGGGTCGACTATGATATGAAGAGTGATTGTTTACTTTGAAATGAAAAAATTCATGAGGAACATAGCAAAATCATAAAATAAATGAATTTTAATAAGATATAAGATTTTTTTAATCAAAGTGCAAAAATTCATAAGAAACATGGAAAAAGTGATATTCCATGAAAATTCACTTAACAAAGTCAACATTCAACATTTTTCGTCGAACTGGCTCGTTTCCTGCCTCAGCGCAGTGTGGTCTCTGCATTGTGCTTCTCTGGCGCTGAAAATGCGATTCCGCAAGTCTCAGCGCTCTACGAGCAAGGGAAAGCGGTTTTTCAGACAAACGCATGTGTGCAGCTTAATCGAGCAGTTTTCTTTGACTTTTTTCACATGTTTGGGGTCGACTATGATATGAAGAGTGATTGTTTACTTTGAAATGAAAAAATTCATGAGGAACATAGCAAAATCATAAAATAAATGAATTTTAATAAGATATAAGATTTTTTTAATCAAAGTGCAAAAATTCATAAGAAACATGGAAAAAGTGATATTCCATCAAAATTCACTTAACAAAGTCAACATTCAACATTTTTCGTCGAACTGGCTCGTGTCCTGCCTCAGCACAGTGTGGTCTCTGCATTGTGCTTCTCTGGCGCTGAAAATGCGATTCCGCAAGTCTCAGCGCTCTACGAGCAAGGGAAAGCGGTTTTTCAGACAAACGCATGTGTGCAGCTTAATCGAGCAGTTTTCTTTGACTTTTTTCACATGTTTGGGGTCGACTATGATATGAAGAGTGATTGTTTACTTTGAAATGAAAAAATTCATGAGGAACATAGCAAAATCATAAACTAAATGAATTTTAATAAGATATAAGATTTTTTTAATCAAAGTGCAAAAATTCATAAGAAACATGGAAAAAGTGATATTCCATGAAAATTCACTTAACCAAGTCAACCTTCAACATTTTTCGTCGAACTGGCTCGTGTCCTGCTTCAGCACAGTGTGGTCTCTGCATTGTGCTTCTCTGGCGCTGAAAATGCGATTCCGCAAGTCTCAGCGCTCTACGAGCAAGGGAAAGCGGTTTTTCAGACAAACGCATGTGTGCAGCTTAATCGAGCAGTTTTCTTTGACTTTTTTCACATGTTTGGGGTCGACTATGATATGAAGAGTGATTGTTTACTTTGAAATGAAAAAATTCATAAGGAACATAGCAAGATATTAAAAAATAAAAATTTTAATATGAAATAAGTATTTTTTAATCAAAGTGAGAAAAATCATAAGAACCATGAAAAATGTGATATTCCATGAAAATTCACTTAACCAAGTCAACTTTCAACATTTTTCGTCGAACTGGCTCGTTTCCTGCTTCAGCACAGTGTGGTCTCTGCATTGTGCTTCTCTGGCGCTGAAAATGCGATTCCGCAAGTCTCAGCGCTCTACGAGCAAGGGAAAGCGGTTTTTCAGACAAACGCATGTGTGCAGCTTAATCGAGCAGTTTTCTTTGACTTTTTTCACATGTTTGGGGTCGACTATGATATGAAGAGTGATTGTTTACTTTGAAATGAAAAAATTCATGAGGAACATAGCAAAATCATAAACTAAATGAATTTTAATAAGATATAAGATTTTTTTAATCAAAGTGCAAAAATTCATAAGAAACATGGAAAAAGTGATATTCCATGAAAATTCACTTAACCAAGTCAACTTTCAACATTTTTCGTCGAACTGGCTCGTTTCCTGCTTCAGCACAGTGTGGTCTCTGCATTGTGCTTCTCTGGCGCTGAAAATGCGATTCCGCAAGTCTCAGCGCTCTACGAGCAAGGGAAAGCGGTTTTTCAGACAAACGCATGTGTGCAGCTTAATCGAGCAGTTTTCTTTGACTTTTTTCACATGTTTGGGGTCGACTATGATATGAAGAGTGATTGTTTACTTTGAAATGAAAAAATTCATAAGGAACATAGCAAAATATTAAAAAATAAAAATTTTAATATGAAATAAGTATTTTTTAATCAAAGTGAGAAAAATCATAAGAACCATGAAAAATGTGATATTCCATGAAAATTCACTTAACCAAGTCAACTTTCAACATTTTTCGTCGAACTGGCTCGTTTCCTGCCTCAGCGCAGTGTGGTCTCTGCATTGTGCTTCTCTGGCGCTGAAAATGCGATTCCGCAAGTCTCAGCGCTCTACGAGCAAGGGAAAGCGGTTTTTCAGACAAACGCATGTGTGCAGCTTAATCGAGCAGTTTTCTTTGACTTTTTTCACATGTTTGGGGTCGACTATGATATGAAGAGTGATTGTTTACTTTGAAATGAAAAAAATCATGAGGAACATAGCAAAATCATAAAATAAATGAATTTTAATAAGATATAAGATTTTTTTAATCAAAGTGCAAAAATTCATAAGAAACATGGAAAAAGTGATATTCCATCAAAATTCACTTAACAAAGTCAACATTCAACATTTTTCGTCGAACTGGCTCGTTTCCTGCCTCAGCACAGTGTGGTCTCTGCATTGTGCTTCCCTGGCGCTGAAAATGCGATTCCGCAAGTCTCAGCGCTCTACGAGCAAGGGAAAGCGGTTTTTCAGACAAACGCATGTGTGCAGCTTAATCGAGCAGTTTTCTTTGACTTTTTTCACATGTTTGGGGTCGACTATGATATGAAGAGTGATTGTTTACTTTGAAATGAAAAAATTCATGAGGAACATAGCAAAATCATAAAATAAATGAATTTTAATAAGATATAAGATTTTTTTAATCAAAGTGCAAAAATTCATAAGAAACATGGAAAAAGTGATATTCCATGAAAATTCACTTAACAAAGTCAACATTCAACATTTTTCGTCGAACTGGCTCGTTTCCTGCCTCAGCGCAGTGTGGTCTCTGCATTGTGCTTCTCTGGCGCTGAAAATGCGATTCCGCAAGTCTCAGCGCTCTACGAGCAAGGGAAAGCGGTTTTTCAGACAAACGCATGTGTGCAGCTTAATCGAGCAGTTTTCTTTGACTTTTTTCACATGTTTGGGGTCGACTATGATATGAAGAGTGATTGTTTACTTTGAAATGAAAAAATTCTTGAGGAACATAGCAAAATCATAAAATAAATGAATTTTAATAAGATATAAGATTTTTTTAATCAAAGTGCAAAAATTCATAAGAAACATGGAAAAAGTGATATTCCATGAAAATTCACTTAACAAAGTCAACATTCAACATTTTTCGTCGAACTGGCTCGTGTCCTGCCTCAGCGCAGTGTGCTCTCTGCATTGTGCTTCTATGCCGCTGAAAATGCGATTCCGCAAGTCTCAGCGCTCTACGAGCAAGGGAAAGCGGTTTTTCAGACAAACGCATGTGTGCAGCTTAATCGAGCAGTTTTCTTTGACTTTTTTCACATGTTTGGGGTCGACTATGATATGAAGAGTGATTGTTTACTTTGAAATGAAAAAATTCATAAGGAACATAGCAAGATATTAAAAAATAAAAATTTTAATATGAAATAAGTATTTTTTAATCAAAGTGAGAAAAATCATAAGAACCATGAAAAATGTGATATTCCATGAAAATTCACTTAACCAAGTCAACTTTCAACATTTTTCGTCGAACTGGCTCGTTTCCTGCTTCAGCACAGTGTGGTCTCTGCATTGTGCTTCTCTGGCGCTGAAAATGCGATTCCGCAAGTCTCAGCGCTCTACGAGCAAGGGAAAGCGGTTTTTCAGACAAACGCATGTGTGCAGCTTAATCGAGCAGTTTTCTTTGACTTTTTTCACATGTTTGGGGTCGACTATGATATGAAGAGTGATTGTTTACTTTGAAATGAAAAAATTCATGAGGAACATAGCAAAATCATAAAATAAATGAATTTTAATAAGATATAAGATTTTTTTAATCAAAGTGCAAAAATTCATAAGAAACATGGAAAAAGTGATATTCCATGAAAATTCACTTAACCAAGTCAACTTTCAACATTTTTCGTCGAACTGGCTCGTTTCCTGCCTCAGCGCAGTGTGGTCTCTGCATTGTGCTTCTCTGGCGCTGAAAATGCGATTCCGCAAGTCTCAGCGCTCTACGAGCAAGGGAAAGCGGTTTTTCAGACAAACGCATGTGTGCAGCTTAATCGAGCAGTTTTCTTTGACTTTTTTCACATGTTTGGGGTCGACTATGATATGAAGAGTGATTGTTTACTTTGAAATGAAAAAATTCATGAGGAAAATAGCAAAATCATAAAATAAATGAATTTTAATAAGATATAAGATTTTTTTAATCAAAGTGCAAAAATTCATAAGAAACATGGAAAAAGTGATATTCCATGAAAATTCAACTAACAAAGTCAACATTCAATATTTTTCGTCGAACTGGCTCGTGTTTTGCCTCAGCGCAGTGTGGTCTCTGCATTGTGCTTCTCTGGCGCTGAAAATGCGATTCCGCAAGTCTCAGCGCTCTACGAGCAAGGGAAAGCGGTTTTTCAGACAAACGCATGTGTGCAGCTTAATCGAGCAGTTTTCTTTGACTTTTTTCACATGTTTGGGGTCGACTATGATATGAAGAGTGATTGTTTACTTTGAAATGAAAAAATTCATGAGGAACATAGCAAAATCATAAACTAAATGAATTTTAATAAGATATAAGATTTTTTTAATCAAAGTTCAAAAATTCATAAGAACCATGAAAAATGTGATATTCTATGAAAATTCACTTAACCAAGTCAACTTTCAACATTTTTCGTCGAACTGGCTCGTTTCCTGCTTCAGCACAGTGTGGTCTCTGCATTGTGCTTCTCTGGCGCTGAAAATGCGATTCCGCAAGTCTCAGCGCTCTACGAGCAAGGGAAAGCGGTTTTTCAGACAAACGCATGTGTGCAGCTTAATCGAGCAGTTTTCTTTGACTTTTTTCACATGTTTGGGGTCGACTATGATATGAAGAGTGATTGTTTACTTTGAAATGAAAAAATTCATGAGGAACATAGCAAAATCATAAACTAAATGAATTTTAATAAGATATAAGATTTTTTTAATCAAAGTGCAAAAATTCATAAGAAACATGGAAAAAGTGATATTCCATGAAAATTCACTTAACCAAGTCAACTTTCAACATTTTTCGTCGAATTGGCTCGTTTCCTGCCTCAGCACAGTGTGGTCTCTGCATTGTGCTTCCCTGGCGCTGAAAATGCGATTCCGCAAGTCTCAGCGCTCTACGAGCAAGGGAAAGCGGTTTTTCAGACAAACGCATGTGTGCAGCTTAATCGAGCAGTTTTCTTTGACTTTTTTCACATGTTTGGGGTCGACTATGATATGAAGAGTGATTGTTTACTTTGAAATGAAAAAATTCATAAGGAACATAGCAAGATATTAAAAAATAAAAATTTTAATATGAAATAAGTATTTTTTAATCAAAGTGAGAAAAATCATAAGAACCATGAAAAATGTGATATTCCATGAAAATTCACTTAACCAAGTCAACTTTCAACATTTTTCGTCGAACTGGCTCGTGTCCTGCCTCAGCACAGTGTGGTCTCTGCATTGTGCTTCTCTGGCGCTGAAAATGCGATTCCGCAAGTCTCAGCGCTCTACGAGCAAGGGAAAGCGGTTTTTCAGACAAACGCATGTGTGCAGCTTAATCGAGCAGTTTTCTTTGACTTTTTTCACATGTTTGGGGTCGACTATGATATGAAGAGTGATTGTTTACTTTGAAATGAAAAAATTCTTGAGGAACATAGCAAAATCATAAAATAAATGAATTTTAATAAGATATAAGATTTTTTTAATCAAAGTGCAAAAATTCATAAGAAACATGGAAAAAGTGATATTCCATGAAAATTCACTTAACAAAGTCAACATTCAACATTTTTCGTCGAACTGGCTCGTTTCCTGCCTCAGCGCAGTGTGGTCTCTGCATTGTGCTTCTCTGGCGCTGAAAATGCGATTCCGCAAGTCTCAGCGCTCTACGAGCAAGGGAAAGCGGTTTTTCAGACAAACGCATGTGTGCAGCTTAATCGAGCAGTTTTCTTTGACTTTTTTCACATGTTTGGGGTCGACTATGATATGAAGAGTGATTGTTTACTTTGAAATGAAAAAATTCATAAGGAACATAGCAAGTTATTAAAAAATAAAAATTTTAATATGAAATAAGTATTTTTTAATCAAAGTGAGAAAAATCATAAGAACCATGAAAAATGTGATATTCCATGAAAATTCACTTAACCAAGTCAACTTTCAACATTTTTCGTCGAACTGGCTCGTTTCCTGCTTCAGCACAGTGTGGTCTCTGCATTGTGCTTCTCTGGCGCTGAAAATGCGATTCCGCAAGTCTCAGCGCTCTACGAGCAAGGGAAAGCGGTTTTTCAGACAAACGCATGTGTGCAGCTTAATCGAGCAGTTTTCTTTGACTTTTTTCACATGTTTGGGGTCGACTATGATATGAAGAGTGATTGTTTACTTTGAAATGAAAAAATTCATAAGGAACATAGCAAAATATTAAAAAATAAAAATTTTAATATGAAATAAGTATATTTTAATCAAAGTGCGTAAAATCATAAGAAACATGGAAAAAGTGATATTCCATGAAAATTCACTTAACCAAGTCAACTTTCAACATTTTTCGTCGAACTGGCTCGTTTCCTGCTTCAGCACAGTGTGGTCTCTGCATTGTGCTTCTCTGGCGCTGAAAATGCGATTCCGCAAGTCTCAGCGCTCTACGAGCAAGGGAAAGCGGTTTTTCAGACAAACGCATGTGTGCAGCTTAATCGAGCAGTTTTCTTTGACTTTTTTCACATGTTTGGGGTCGACTATGATATGAAGAGTGATTGTTTACTTTGAAATGAAAAAATTCATAAGGAACATAGCAAGATATTAAAAAATAAAAATTTTAATATGAAATAAGTATTTTTTAATCAAAGTGAGAAAAATCATAAGAAACATGGAATAAGTGATATTCCATGAAAATTCACTTAACCAAGTCAACTTTCAACATTTTTCGTCGAACTGGCTCGTTTCCTGCTTCAGCACAGTGTGGTCTCTGCATTGTGCTTCTCTGGCGCTGAAAATGCGATTCCGCAAGTCTCAGCGCTCTACGAGCAAGGGAAAGCGGTTTTTCAGACAAACGCATGTGTGCAGCTTAATCGAGCAGTTTTCTTTGACTTTTTTCACATGTTTGGGGTCGACTATGATATGAAGAGTGATTGTTTACTTTGAAATGAAAAAATTCATAAGGAACATAGCAAAATATTAAAAAATAAAAATTTTAATATGAAATAAGTATTTTTTAATCAAAGTGAGAAAAATCATAAGAACCATGAAAAATGTGATATTCCATGAAAATTCACTAAACCAAGTCAACATTCAACATTTGTCGTCGAACTGGCTCGTTTCCTGCTTCAGCACAGTGTGGTCTCTGCATTGTGCTTCTCTGGCGCTGAAAATGCGATTCCGCAAGTCTCAGCGCTCTACGAGCAAGGGAAAGCGGTTTTTCAGACAAACGCATGTGTGCAGCTTAATCGAGCAGTTTTCTTTGACTTTTTTCACATGTTTGGGGTCGACTATGATATGAAGAGTGATTGTTTACTTTGAAATGAAAAAATTCATAAGGAACATAGCAAAATATTAAAAAATACAAATTTTAATATGAAATAAGTATTTTTTAATGAAAGTGCGAAAAGTCATAAGAAACATGGAATAAGTGATATTCCATGAAAATTCACTTAACCAAGTCAACTTTCAACATTTTTCGTCGAACTGGCTCGTTTCCTGCCTCAGCACAGTGTGGTCTCTGCATTGTGCTTCCCTGGCGCTGAAAATGCGATTCCGCAAGTCTCAGCGCTCTACGAGCAAGGGAAAGCGGTTTTTCAGACAAACGCATGTGTGCAGCTTAATCGAGCAGTTTTCTTTGACTTTTTTCACATGTTTGGGGTCGACTATGATATGAAGAGTGATTGTTTACTTTGAAATGAAAAAAATCATGAGGAACATAGCAAAATTATAAAATAAATGAATTTTAATAAGATATAAGATTTTTTTAATCAAAGTGCAAAAATTCATAAGAAACATGGAAAAAGTGATATTCCATGAAAATTCACTTAACAAAGTCAACATTCAACATTTTTCGTCGAACTGGCTCGTTTCCTGCCTCAGCGCAGTGTGGTCTCTGCATTGTGCTTCTCTGGCGCTGAAAATGCGATTCCGCAAGTCTCAGCGCTCTACGAGCAAGGGAAAGCGGTTTTTCAGACAAACGCATGTGTGCAGCTTAATCGAGCAGTTTTCTTTGACTTTTTTCACATGTTTGGGGTCGACTATGATATGAAGAGTGATTGTTTACTTTGAAATGAAAAAATTCATAAGGAACATAGCCAGATATTAAAAAATAAAAATTTTAATATGAAATAAGTATTTTTTAATCAAAGTGAGAAAAATCATAAGAACCATGAAAAATGTGATATTCCATGAAAATTCACTAAACCAAGTCAACTTTCAACATTTTTCGTCGAACTGGCTCGTGTCCTGCCTCAGCACAGTTTGGTCTCTGCATTGTGCTTCTCTGGCGCTGAAAATGCGATTCCGCAAGTCTCAGCGCTCTACGAGCAAGGGAAAGCGGTTTTTCAGACAAACGCATGTGTGCAGCTTAATCGAGCAGTTTTCTTTGACTTTTTTCACATGTTTGGGGTCGACTATGATATGAAGAGTGATTACTTTGAAATGAAAAAATTCATGAGGAACATAGCAAAATCATAAACTAAATGAATTTTAATAAGATATAAGATTTTTTTAATCAAAGTGCAAAAATTCATAAGAAACATGGAAAAAGTGATATTCCATGAAAATTCACTTAACCAAGTCAACTTTCAACATTTATCGTCGAACTGGCTCGTGTCCTGCTTCAGCACAGTGTGGTCTCTGCATTGTGCTTCTCTGGCGCTGAAAATGCGATTCCGCAAGTCTCAGCGCTCTACGAGCAAGGGAAGGCGGTTTTTCAGACAACCGCATGTGTGCAGCTTAATCGAGCAGTTTTCTTTCACTTTTTTCACATGTTTGGGGTCGACTATGATATGAAGAGTGATTGTTTACTTTGAAATGAAAAAATTCATAAGGAACATAGCAAGATATTAAAAAATAAAAATTTTAATATGAAATAAGTATTTTTTAATCAAAGTGAGAAAAATCATAAGAACCATGAAAAATGTGATATTCTATGAAAATTCACTTAACCAAGTCAACTTTCAACATTTTTCGTCGAACTGGCTCGTTTCCTGCTTCAGCACAGTGTGGTCTCTACATTGTGCTTCTCTGGCGCTGAAAATGCGATTCCGCAAGTCTCAGCGCTCTACGAGCAAGGGAAAGCGGTTTTTCAGACAAACGCATGTGTGCAGCTTAATCGAGCAGTTTTCTTTGACTTTTTTCACATGTTTGGGGTCGACTATGATATGAAGAGTGATTGTTTACTTTGAAATTAAAAAATTCTTGAGGAACATAGCAAAATCATAAAATAAATGAATTTTAATAAGATATAAGATTTTTTTAATCAATGTGCAAAAATTCATAAGAAACATGGAAAAAGTGATATTCCATGAAAATTCACTTAACAAAGTCAACATTCAACATTTGTCGTCGAACTGGTTCGTTTCCTGCCTCAGCGCAGTGTGGTCTCTGCATTGTGCTTCTCTGGCGCTGAAAATGCGATTCCGCAAGTCTCAGCGCTCTACGAGCAAGGGAAAGCGGTTTTTCAGACAAACGCATGTGTGCAGCTTAATCGAGTTTTCTTTGACTTTTTTCACATGTTTGGGGTCGACTATGATATGAAGAGTGATTGTTTACTTTGAAATGAAAAAATTCATAAGGAACATAGCAAAATATTAAAAAATAAAAATTTTAATATGAAATAAGTATTTTTTAATGAACGTGCGAAAAATCATAAGAAACATGGAATAAGTGATATTCCATGAAAATTCACTTAACCAAGTCAACTTTCAACATTTTTCGTCGAACTGGCTCGTTTCCTGCTTCAGCACAGTGTGGTCTCTGCATTGTGCTTCTCTGGCGCTGAAAATGCGATTCCGCAAGTCTCAGCGCTCTACGAGCAAGGGAAAGCGGTTTTTCAGACAAACGCATGTGTGCAGCTTAATCGAGCAGTTTTCTTTGACTTTTTTCACATGTTTGGGGTCGACTATGATATGAAGAGTGATTGTTTACTTTGAAATGAAAAAATTCATAAGGAACATAGCAAGATATTAAAAAATAAAAATTTTAATATGAAATAAGTATTTTTTAATCAAAGTGAGAAAAATCATAAGAACCATGAAAAATGTGATATTCCATGAAAATTCACTTAACCAAGTCAACTTTCAACATTTTTCGTCGAACTGGCTCGTTTCCTGCTTCAGCACAGTGTGGTCTCTGCATTGTGCTTCTCTGGCGCTGAAAATGCGATTCCGCAAGTCTCAGCGCTCTACGAGCAAGGGAAAGCGGTTTTTCAGACAAACGCATGTGTGCAGCTTAATCGAGCAGTTTTCTTTGACTTTTTTCACATGTTTGGGGTCGACTATGATATGAAGAGTGATTGTTTACTTTGAAATGAAAAAATTCATAAGGAACATAGCAAAATATTAAAAAATAAAAATTTTAATATGAAATAAGTATTTTTTAATGAAAGTGCGAAAAATCATAAGAAACATGGAATAAGTGATATTCCATGAAAATTCACTTAACCAAGTCAACTTTCAACATTTTTCGTCGAACTGGCTCGTTTCCTGCTTCAGCACAGTGTGGTCTCTGCATTGTGCTTCTCTGGCGCTGAAAATGCGATTCCGCAAGTCTCAGCGCTCTACGAGCAAGGGAAAGCGGTTTTTCAGACAAACGCATGTGTGCAGCTTAATCGAGCAGTTTTCTTTGACTTTTTTCACATGTTTGGGGTCGACTATGATATGAAGAGTGATTGTTTACTTTGAAATGAAAAAATTCATAAGGAACATAGCAAAATATTAAAAAATACAAATTTTAATATGAAATAAGTATTTTTTAATGAAAGTGCGAAAAGTCATAAGAAACATGGAATAAGTGATATTCCATGAAAATTCACTTAACCAAGTCAACTTTCAACATTTTTCGTCGAACTGGCTCGTTTCCTGCCTCAGCACAGTGTGGTTTCTGCATTGTGCTTCCCTGGCGCTGAAAATGCGATTCCGCAAGTCTCAGCGCTCTACGAGCAAGGGAAAGCGGTTTTTCAGACAAACGCATGTGCGCAGCTTAATCGAGCAGTTTTCTTTGACTTTTTTCACATGTTTGGGGTCGACTATGATATGAAGAGTGATTGTTTACTTTGAAATGAAAAAAATCATGAGGAACATAGCAAAATCATAAAATAAATGAATTTTAATAAAATATAAGATTTTTTTAATCAAAGTGCAAAAATTCATAAGAAACATGGAAAAAGTGATATTCCATCAAAATTCACTTAACAAAGTCAACATTCAACATTTTTCGTCGAACTGGCTCGTTTCCTGCCTCAGCGCAGTGTGGTCTCTGCATTGTGCTTCTCTGGCACTGAATACGCGATTCCGCAAGTCTCAGCGCTCTACGAGCAAGGGAAAGCGGTTTTTCAGACAAACGCATGTGTGCAGCTTAATCGAGCAGTTTTCTTTGACTTTTTTCACGTTTGGGGTCGACTATGATATGAAGAGTGATTGTTTACTTTGAAATGAAAAAATTCTTGAGGAACATAGCAAAATCATAAAATAAATGAATTTTAATAAGATATAAGATTTTTTTAATCAAAGTGCAAAAATTCATAAGAAACATGGAAAAAGTGATATTCCATGAAAATTCACTTAACAAAGTCAACATTCAACATTTTTCGTCGAACTGGCTCGTTTCCTGCCTCAGCGCAGTGTGGTCTCTGCATTGTGCTTCTGTGGCGCTGAAAATGCGATTCCGCAAGTATCAGCGCTCTACGAGCAAGGGAAAGCGGTTTTTCAGACAAACGCATGTGTGCAGCTTAATCGAGCAGTTTTCTTTGACTTTTTTCACATGTTTGGGGTCGACTATGATATGAAGAGTGATTGTTTACTTTGAAATGAAATAATTCATAAGGAACATAGCAAGATATTAAAAAATAAAAATTTTAATATGAAATAAGTATTTTTTAATCAAAGTGAGAAAAATCATAAGAACCATGAAAAATGTGATATTCTATGAAAATTCACTTAACCAAGTCAACTTTCAACATTTTTCGTCGAACTGGCTCGTTTCCTGCTTCAGCACAGTGTGGTCTCTACATTGTGCTTCTCTGGCGCTGAAAATGCGATTCCGCAAGTCTCAGCGCTCTACGAGCAAGGGAAAGCGGTTTTTCAGACAAACGCATGTGTGCAGCTTAATCGAGCAGTTTTCTTTGACTTTTTTCACATGTTTGGGGTCGACTATGATATGAAGAGTGATTGTTTACTTTGAAATTAAAAAATTCTTGAGGAACATAGCAAAATCATAAAATAAATGAATTTTAATAAGATATAAGATTTTTTTAATCAATGTGCAAAAATTCATAAGAAACATGGAAAAAGTGATATTCCATGAAAATTCACTTAACAAAGTCAACATTCAACATTTGTCGTCGAACTGGTTCGTTTCCTGCCTCAGCGCAGTGTGGTCTCTGCATTGTGCTTCTCTGGCGCTGAAAATGCGATTCCGCAAGTCTCAGCGCTCTACGAGCAAGGGAAAGCGGTTTTTCAGACAAACGCATGTGTGCAGCTTAATCGAGTTTTCTTTGACTTTTTTCACATGTTTGGGGTCGACTATGATATGAAGAGTGATTGTTTACTTTGAAATGAAAAAATTCATAAGGAACATAGCAAAATATTAAAAAATAAAAATTTTAATATGAAATAAGTATTTTTTAATGAACGTGCGAAAAATCATAAGAAACATGGAATAAGTGATATTCCATGAAAATTCACTTAACCAAGTCAACTTTCAACATTTTTCGTCGAACTGGCTCGTTTCCTGCTTCAGCACAGTGTGGTCTCTGCATTGTGCTTCTCTGGCGCTGAAAATGCGATTCCGCAAGTCTCAGCGCTCTACGAGCAAGGGAAAGCGGTTTTTCAGACAAACGCATGTGTGCAGCTTAATCGAGCAGTTTTCTTTGACTTTTTTCACATGTTTGGGGTCGACTATGATATGAAGAGTGATTGTTTACTTTGAAATGAAAAAATTCATAAGGAACATAGCAAGATATTAAAAAATAAAAATTTTAATATGAAATAAGTATTTTTTAATCAAAGTGAGAAAAATCATAAGAACCATGAAAAATGTGATATTCCATGAAAATTCACTTAACCAAGTCAACTTTCAACATTTTTCGTCGAACTGGCTCGTTTCCTGCTTCAGCACAGTGTGGTCTCTGCATTGTGCTTCTCTGGCGCTGAAAATGCGATTCCGCAAGTCTCAGCGCTCTACGAGCAAGGGAAAGCGGTTTTTCAGACAAACGCATGTGTGCAGCTTAATCGAGCAGTTTTCTTTGACTTTTTTCACATGTTTGGGGTCGACTATGATATGAAGAGTGATTGTTTACTTTGAAATGAAAAAATTCATAAGGAACATAGCAAAATATTAAAAAATAAAAATTTTAATATGAAATAAGTATTTTTTAATGAAAGTGCGAAAAATCATAAGAAACATGGAATAAGTGATATTCCATGAAAATTCACTTAACCAAGTCAACTTTCAACATTTTTCGTCGAACTGGCTCGTTTCCTGCTTCAGCACAGTGTGGTCTCTGCATTGTGCTTCTCTGGCGCTGAAAATGCGATTCCGCAAGTCTCAGCGCTCTACGAGCAAGGGAAAGCGGTTTTTCAGACAAACGCATGTGTGCAGCTTAATCGAGCAGTTTTCTTTGACTTTTTTCACATGTTTGGGGTCGACTATGATATGAAGAGTGATTGTTTACTTTGAAATGAAAAAATTCATAAGGAACATAGCAAAATATTAAAAAATACAAATTTTAATATGAAATAAGTATTTTTTAATGAAAGTGCGAAAAGTCATAAGAAACATGGAATAAGTGATATTCCATGAAAATTCACTTAACCAAGTCAACTTTCAACATTTTTCGTCGAACTGGCTCGTTTCCTGCCTCAGCACAGTGTGGTTTCTGCATTGTGCTTCCCTGGCGCTGAAAATGCGATTCCGCAAGTCTCAGCGCTCTACGAGCAAGGGAAAGCGGTTTTTCAGACAAACGCATGTGCGCAGCTTAATCGAGCAGTTTTCTTTGACTTTTTTCACATGTTTGGGGTCGACTATGATATGAAGAGTGATTGTTTACTTTGAAATGAAAAAAATCATGAGGAACATAGCAAAATCATAAAATAAATGAATTTTAATAAAATATAAGATTTTTTTAATCAAAGTGCAAAAATTCATAAGAAACATGGAAAAAGTGATATTCCATCAAAATTCACTTAACAAAGTCAACATTCAACATTTTTCGTCGAACTGGCTCGTTTCCTGCCTCAGCGCAGTGTGGTCTCTGCATTGTGCTTCTCTGGCACTGAATACGCGATTCCGCAAGTCTCAGCGCTCTACGAGCAAGGGAAAGCGGTTTTTCAGACAAACGCATGTGTGCAGCTTAATCGAGCAGTTTTCTTTGACTTTTTTCACGTTTGGGGTCGACTATGATATGAAGAGTGATTGTTTACTTTGAAATGAAAAAATTCTTGAGGAACATAGCAAAATCATAAAATAAATGAATTTTAATAAGATATAAGATTTTTTTAATCAAAGTGCAAAAATTCATAAGAAACATGGAAAAAGTGATATTCCATGAAAATTCACTTAACAAAGTCAACATTCAACATTTTTCGTCGAACTGGCTCGTTTCCTGCCTCAGCGCAGTGTGGTCTCTGCATTGTGCTTCTGTGGCGCTGAAAATGCGATTCCGCAAGTATCAGCGCTCTACGAGCAAGGGAAAGCGGTTTTTCAGACAAACGCATGTGTGCAGCTTAATCGAGCAGTTTTCTTTGACTTTTTTCACATGTTTGGGGTCGACTATGATATGAAGAGTGATTGTTTACTTTGAAATGAAATAATTCATAAGGAACATAGCAAGATATTAAAAAATAAAAATTTTAATATGAAATAAGTATTTTTTAATCAAAGTGAGAAAAATCATAAGAACCATGAAAAATGTGATATTCTATGAAAATTCATTTAACCAAGTCAACTTTCAACATTTTTCGTCGAACTGGCTCGTTTCCTGCCTCAGCACAGTGTGGTCTCTGCATTGTGCTTCTCTAGCGCTGAAAATGCGATTCCGCAAGTCTCAGCGCTCTACGAGCAAGGGAAAGCGGTTTTTCAGACAAACGCATGTGTGCAGCTTAATCGAGCAGTTTTCTTTGACTTTTTTCACATGTTTGGGGTCGACTATGATATGAAGAGTGATTGTTTACTTTGAAATGAAAAAATTCATAAGGAACATAGCAAAATATTAAAAAATAAAAATTTTAATATGAAATAAGTATTTTTTAATGAAAGTGCGAAAAATTATAAGAAACATGGAATAAGTGATATTCCATGAAAATTCACTAAACCAAGTCAACTTTCAACATGTTTCGTCGAACTGGCTCGTTTCCTGCCTCAGCACAGTGTGGTTTCTGCATTGTGCTTCCCTGGCGCTGAAAATGCGATTCCGCAAGTCTCAGCGCTCTACGAGCAAGGGAAAGCGGTTTTTCAGACAAACGCATGTGCGCAGCTTAATCGAGCAGTTTTCTTTGACTTTTTTCACATGTTTGGGGTCGACTATGATATGAAGAGTGATTGTTTACTTTGAAATGAAAAAAATCATGAGGAACATAGCAAAATCATAAAATAAATGAATTTTAATAAAATATAAGATTTTTTTAATCAAAGTGCAAAAATTCATAAGAAACATGGAAAAAGTGATATTCCATCAAAATTCACTTAACAAAGTCAACTTTCAACATTTTTCGTCGAACTGGCTCGTGTCCTGCCTCAGCGCAGTGTGCTCTCTGCATTGTGATTCTATGCCGCTGAAAATGCGATTCCGCAAGTCTCAGCGCTCTACGAGCAAGGGAAGGCGGTTTTTCAGACAACCGCATGTGTGCATCTTAATCGAGCAGTTTTCTTTCACTTTTTTCACATGTTTCGGGTCGACTATGATATGAAGAGTGATTGTTTACTTTGAAATGAAAAAATTCATGAGGAACATAGCAAGATATTAAAAAATAAAAATTTTAATATGAATAAGTATTTTTTAATCAAAGTAAGAAAAATCATAAGAACCATGAAAAATGTGATATTCCATGAAAATTCACTTAACCAAGTCAACTTTCAACATTTTTCGTCGAACTGGCTCGTTTCCTGCTTCAGCACAGTGTGGTCTCTGCATTGTGCTTCTCTGGCGCTGAAAATGCGATTCCGCAAGTCTCAGCGCTCTACGAGCAAGGGAAAGCGGTTTTTCAGACAAACGCATGTGTGCAGCTTAATCGAGTTTTCTTTGACTTTTTTCACAAATTTGGGGTCGACTATGATATGAAGAGTGATTGTTTACTTTGAAATGAAAAAAATCATGAGGAACATAGCAAAATTATAAAATAAATGAATTTTAATAAGATATAAGATTTTTTTAATCAAAGTGCAAAAATTCATAAGAAAAATGGAAAAAGTGATATTCCATGAAAATTCACTTAACAAAGTCAACATTCAACATTTTTCGTCGAACTGGCTCGTTTCCTGCCTCAGCGCAGTGTGGTCTCTGCATTGTGCTTCTCTGGCGCTGAAAATGCGATTCCGCAAGTCTCAGCGCTCTACGAGCAAGGGAAAGCGGTTTTTCAGACAAACGCATGTGTGCAGCTTAATCGAGCAGTTTTCTTTGACTTTTTTCACATGTTTGGGGTCGACTATGATATGAAGAGTGATTGTTTACTTTGAAATGAAAAAATTCATAAGGAACATAGCCAGATATTAAAAAATAAAAATTTTAATTTGAAATAAGTATTTTTTAATCAAAGTGAGAAAAATCATAAGAACCATGAAAAATGTGATATTCCATGAAAATTCACTAAACCAAGTCAACTTTCAACATTTTTCGTCGAACTGGCTCGTTTCCTGCCTCAGCACAGTGTGGTCTCTGCATTGTGCTTCTCTGGCGCTGAAAATGCGATTCCGCAAGTCTCAGCGCTCTACGAGCAAGGGAAAGCGGTTTTTCAGACAAACGCATGTGTGCAGCTTAATCGAGCAGTTTTCTTTGACTTTTTTCACATGTTTGGGGTCGACTATGATATGAAGAGTGATTACTTTGAAATGAAAAAATTCATGAGGAACATAGCAAAATCATAAACTAAATGAATTTTAATAAGATATAAGATTTTTTTAATCAAAGTTCAAAAATTCATAAGAAACATGGAAAAAGTGATATTTCATGAAAATTCACTTAACCAAGTCAACTTTCAACATTTTTCGTCGAACTGGCTCGTGTCCTGCTTCAGCACAGTGTGGTCTCTGCATTGTGCTTCTCTGGCGCTGAAAATGCGATTCCGCAAGTCTCAGCGTTCTACGAGCAAGGGAAGGCGGTTTTTCAGACAAACGCATGTGTGCAGCTTAATCGAGCAGTTTTATTTCACTTTTTTCACATGTTTGGGGTCGACTATGATATGAAGAGTGATTGTTTACTTTGAAATGAAAAAATTCATAAGGAACATAGCAAGATATTAAAAAATAAAAATTTTAATATGAAATAAGTATTTTTTAAATCAAAGTGAGAAAAATCATAAGAACCATGAAAAATGTGATATTCTATGAAAATTCACTTAACCAAGTCAACTTTCAACATTTTTCGTCGAACTGGCTCGTTTCCTGCTTCAGCGCAGTGTGTTCTCTGCATTGTGCTTCTCTGGCGCTGAAAATCCGATTCCGCAAGTCTCAGCGCTCTACGAGCAAGGGAAAGCGGTTTTTCAGACAAACGCATGTGTGCAGCTTAATCGAGCAATTTTCTTTGACTTTTTTCACATGTTTCGGGTCGACTATGATATGAAGAGTGATTGTTTACTTTGAAATGAAAAAATTCATGAGGAACATAGCAAGATATTAAAAAATAAAAATTTTAATATGAAATAAGTATTTTTTATTCAAAGTAAGAAAAATCATAAGAACCATGAAAAATGTGATATTCCATGAAAATTCACTTAACCAAGTCAACTTTCAACATTTTTCGTCGAACTGGCTCGTTTCCTGCTTCAGCACAGTGTGGTCTCTGCATTGTGCTTCTCTGGCGCTGAAAATGCGATTCCGCAAGTCTCAGCGCTCTACGAGCAAGGGAAAGCGGTTTTTCAGACAAACGCATGTGTGCAGCTTAATCGAGCAGTTTTCTTTGACTTTTTTCACATGTTTGGGGTCGACTATGATATGAAGAGTGATTGTTTACTTTGAAATGAAAAAAATCATGAGGAACATAGCAAAATCATAAAATAAATGAATTTTAATAAGATATAAGATTTTTTTGATCAATGTGCAAAAATTCATAAGAAACATGGAAAAAGTGATATTCCATGAAAATTCAACTAACAAAGTCAACATTCAATATTTTTCGTCGAACTGGCTCGTGTTTTGCCTCAGCGCAGTGTACTCTCTGCATTGTGCTTCTCTGGCGCTGAAAATGCGATTCCGCAAGTCTCAGCGCTCTACGAGCAAGGGAAAGCGGTTTTTCAGACAAACGCATGTGTGCAGCTTAATCGAGCAGTTTTCTTTGACTTTTTTCACATGTTTGGGGTCGACTATGATATGAAGAGTGATTGTTTACTTTGAAATGAAAAAATTCATAAGGAACATAGCAAAATATTAAAAAATAAAAATTTTAATATGAAATAAGTATTTTTTAATGAAAGTGCGAAAAATCATAAGAAACATGGAATAAGTGATATTCCATGAAAATTCACTTAACCAAGTCAACTTTCAACATTTGTCGTCGAACTGGCTCGTGTCCTGCCTCAGCACAGTGTGGTCTCTGCATTGTGCTTCTCTGGCGCTGAATATGCGATTCCGCAAGTCTCAACGCTCTACGAGCAAGGGAAAGCGGTTTTTCAGACAAACGCATGTGTGCAGCTTAATCGAGCAGTTTTCTTTGACTTTTTTCACATGTTTCGGGTCGACTATGATATGAAGAGTGATTGTTTACTTTGAAATGAAAAAATTCATGAGGAACATAGCAAAATCATAAAATAAATGAATTTTAATAAGATATAAGATTTTTTTAATCAAAGTGCAAAAATTCATGAGAAACATGGAAAAAGTGATATTCCATGAAAATTCAAGTAACAAAGTCAACATTCAATATTTTTCGTCGAACTGGCTCGTGTTTTGCCTCAGCGCAGTGTACTCTCTGCATTGTGCTTCTCTGGCGCTGAAAATGCGATTCCGCAAGTCTCAGCGCTCTACGAGCAAGGGAAAGCGGTTTTTCAGACAAACGCATGTGTGCAGCTTAATCGAGCAGTTTTCTTTGACTTTTTTCACATGTTTGGGGTCGACTATGATATGAAGAGTGATTGTTTACTTTGAAATGAAAAAAAATCATGAGGAACATAGCAAAATCATAAAATAAATGAATTTTAATAAGATATAAGATTTTTTTAATCAAAGTGCAAAAATTCATAAGAAACATGGAAAAAGTGATATTCCATGAAAATTCACTTAACAAAGTCAACATTCAACATTTTTCGTCGAACTGGCTCGTTTCCTGCCTCAGCGCAGTGTGCTCTCTGCATTGTGGTTCTCTGGCGCTGAAAATGCGATTCCGCAAGTCTCAGCGCTCTACGAGCAAGGGAAAGCGGTTTTTCAGACAAGCGCATGTGTGCAGCTTATTCGAGCAGTTTTCTTTGACTTTTTTCACATGTTTGGGGTCGACTATGATATGAAGAGTGATTGTTTACTTTGAAATGAAAAAATTCATGAGGAACATAGCAAAATCATAAACTAAATGAATTTTAACAAGATATAAGAAATTTTTTAATCAAAGTGCAAAAATTCATAAGAAACATGGAAAAAGTGATATTCCATCAAATTTCACTTAACAAAGTCAACATTCAACATTTTTCGTCGAACTGGCTCGTTTCCTGCCTCAGCGCAGTGTGCTCTCTGCATTGTGCTTCTCTGGCGCTGAAAATGCGATTCCGCAAGTCTCAGCGCTCTACGAGCAAGGGAAAGCGGTTTTTCAGACAAGCGCATGTGTGCAGCTTAATCGAGCAGTTTTCTTTGACTTTTTTCACATGTTTGGGGTCGACTATGATATGAAGAGTGATTGTTTACTTTGAAATGAAAAAATTCATGAGGAACATAGCAAAATCATAAACTAAATGAATTTTAACAAGATATAAGAAATTTTTTAATCAAAGTGCAAAAATTCATAAGAAACATGGAAAAAGTGATATTCCATGAAAATTCAACTAACAAAGTCAACATTCAATATTTTTCGTCGAACTGGCTCGTGTTTTGCCTCAGCGCAGTGTACTCTCTGCATTGTGCTTCTCTGGCGCTGAAAATGCGATTCCGCAAGTCTCAGCGCTCTACGAGCAAGGGAAAGCGGTTTTTCAGACAAACGCATGTGTGCAGCTTAATCGAGCAGTTTTCTTTGACTTTTTTCACATGTTTGGGGTCGACTATGATATGAAGAGTGATTGTTTACTTTGAAATGAAAAAATTCATAAGGAACATAGCAAAATATTAAAAAATAAAAATTTTAATATGAAATAAGTATTTTTTAATGAAAGTGCGAAAAATCATAAGAAACATGGAATAAGTGATATTCCATGAAAATTCACTTAACCAAGTCAACTTTCAACATTTTTCGTCGAACTGGCTCGTTTCCTGCCTCAGCACAGTGTGGTTTCTGCATTGTGCTTCCCTGGCGCTGAAAATGCGATTCCGCAAGTCTCAGCGCTCTACGAGCAAGGGAAAGCGGTTTTTCAGACAAACGCATGTGTGCAGCTTAATCGAGCAGTTTTCTTTGACTTTTTTCACATGTTTGGGGTCGACTATGATATGAAGAGTGATTGTTTACTTTGAAATGAAAAAATTCATAAGGAACATAACAAGAGATTAAAAAATAAAAAAATTAATATGAACTAAGTATTTTTTATTCAAAGTGAGAAAAATCATAAGAACCATGAAAAATGTGATATTCCATGAAAATTCACTAAACCAAGTCAACATTCAACATTTTTCGTCGAACTGGCTCGTGTCCTGCCTCAGCGCAGTGTGCTCTCTGCATTGTGATTCTATGCCGCTGAAAATGCGATTCCGCAAGTCTCAGCGCTCTACGAGCAAGGGAAGGCGGTTTTTCAGACAACCGCATGTGTGCATCTTAATCGACCAGTTTTCTTTCACTTTTTTCACATGTTTCGGGTCGACTATGATATGAAGAGTGATTGTTTACTTTGAAATGAAAAAATTCATGAGGAACATAGCAAGATATTAAAAAATAAAAATTTTAATATGAATAAGTATTTTTAAATCAAAGTAAGAAAAATCATAAGAACCATGAAAAATGTGATATTCCATGAAAATTCACTAAACCAAGTCAACTTTCAACATTTTTCGTCGAACTGGCTCGTGTCCTGCCTCAGCACAGTTTGGTCTCTGCATTGTGCTTCTCTGGCGCTGAAAATGCGATTCCGCAAGTCTCAGCGCTCTACGAGCAAGGGAAAGCGGTTTTTCAGACAAACGCATGTGTGCAGCTTAATCGAGCAGTTTTCTTTGACTTTTTTCACATGTTTGGGGTCGACTATGATATGAAGAGTGATTACTTTGAAATGAAAAAATTCATGAGGAACATAGCAAAATCATAAACTAAATGAATTTTAATAAGATATAAGATTTTTTTAATCAAAGTGCAAAAATTCATAAGAAACATGGAAAAAGTGATATTCCATGAAAATTCACTTAACCAAGTCAACTTTCAACATTTATCGTCGAACTGGCTCGTGTCCTGCTTCAGCACAGTGTGGTCTCTGCATTGTGCTTCTCTGGCGCTGAAAATGCGATTCCGCAAGTCTCAGCGCTCTACGAGCAAGGGAAGGCGGTTTTTCAGACAACCGCATGTGTGCAGCTTAATCGAGCAGTTTTCTATCACTTTTTTCACATGTTTGGGGTCGACTATGATATGAAGAGTGATTGTTTACTTTGAAATGAAAAAATTCATAAGGAACATAGCAAGATATTAAAAAATAAAAATTTTAATATGAAATAAGTATTTTTTAATCAAAGTGAGAAAAATCATAAGAACCATGAAAAATGTGATATTCTATGAAAATTCACTTAACCAAGTCAACTTTCAACATTTTTCGTCGAACTGGCTCGTTTCCTGCTTCAGCACAGTGTGGTCTCTACATTGTGCTTCTCTGGCGCTGAAAATGCGATTCCGCAAGTCTCAGCGCTCTACGAGCAAGGGAAAGCGGTTTTTCAGACAAACGCATGTGTGCAGCTTAATCGAGCAGTTTTCTTTGACTTTTTTCACATGTTTGGGGTCGACTATGATATGAAGAGTGATTGTTTACTTTGAAATTAAAAAATTCTTGAGGAACATAGCAAAATCATAAAATAAATGAATTTTAATAAGATATAAGATTTTTTTAATCAATGTGCAAAAATTCATAAGAAACATGGAAAAAGTGATATTCCATGAAAATTCACTTAACAAAGTCAACATTCAACATTTGTCGTCGAACTGGTTCGTTTCCTGCCTCAGCGCAGTGTGGTCTCTGCATTGTGCTTCTCTGGCGCTGAAAATGCGATTCCGCAAGTCTCAGCGCTCTACGAGCAAGGGAAAGCGGTTTTTCAGACAAACGCATGTGTGCAGCTTAATCGAGCAGTTTTCTTTGACTTTTTTCACATGTTTCGGGTCGACTATGATATGAAGAGTGATTGTTTACTTTGAAATGAAAAAATTCATGAGGAACATAGCAAGATATTAAAAAATAAAAATTTTAATATGAAATAAGTATTTTTTAATCAAAGTAAGAAAAATCATAAGAACCATGAAAAATGTGATATTCCATGAAAATTCACTTAACCAAGTCAACTTTCAACATTTTTCGTCGAACTGGCTCGTTTCCTGCTTCAGCACAGTGTGGTCTCTGCATTGTGCTTCTCTGGCGCTGAAAATGCGATTCCGCAAGTCTCAGCGCTCTACGAGCAAGGGAAAGCGGTTTTTCAGACAAACGCATGTGTGCAGCTTAATCGAGTTTTCTTTGACTTTTTTCACATGTTTGGGGTCGACTATGATATGAAGAGTGATTGTTTACTTTGAAATGAAAAAATTCATAAGGAACATAGCAAAATATTAAAAAATAAAAATTTTAATATGAAATAAGTATTTTTTAATGAACGTGCGAAAAATCATAAGAAACATGGAATAAGTGATATTCCATGAAAATTCACTTAACCAAGTCAACTTTCAACATTTTTCGTCGAACTGGCTCGTTTCCTGCTTCAGCACAGTGTGGTCTCTGCATTGTGCTTCTCTGGCGCTGAAAATGCGATTCCGCAAGTCTCAGCGCTCTACGAGCAAGGGAAAGCGGTTTTTCAGACAAACGCATGTGTGCAGCTTAATCGAGCAGTTTTCTTTGACTTTTTTCACATGTTTGGGGTCGACTATGATATGAAGAGTGATTGTTTACTTTGAAATGAAAAAATTCATAAGGAACATAGCAAGATATTAAAAAATAAAAATTTTAATATGAAATAAGTATTTTTTAATCAAAGTGAGAAAAATCATAAGAAACATGAAAAATGTGATATTCCATGAAAATTCACTTAACCAAGTCAACTTTCAACATTTTTCGTCGAACTGGCTCGTTTCCTGCTTCAGCACAGTGTGGTCTCTGCATTGTGCTTCTCTGGCGCTGAAAATGCGATTCCGCAAGTCTCAGCGCTCTACGAGCAAGGGAAAGCGGTTTTTCAGACAAACGCATGTGTGCAGCTTAATCGAGCAGTTTTCTTTGACTTTTTTCACATGTTTGGGGTCGACTATGATATGAAGAGTGATTGTTTACTTTGAAATGAAAAAATTCATAAGGAACATAGCAAAATATTAAAAAATAAAAATTTTAATATGAAATAAGTATTTTTTAATGAAAGTGCGAAAAATCATAAGAAACATGGAATAAGTGATATTCCATGAAAATTCACTTAACCAAGTCAACTTTCAACATTTTTCGTCGAACTGGCTCGTTTCCTGCTTCAGCACAGTGTGGTCTCTGCATTGTGCTTCTCTGGCGCTGAAAATGCGATTCCGCAAGTCTCAGCGCTCTACGAGCAAGGGAAAGCGGTTTTTCAGACAAACGCATGTGTGCAGCTTAATCGAGCAGTTTTCTTTGACTTTTTTCACATGTTTGGGGTCGACTATGATATGAAGAGTGATTGTTTACTTTGAAATGAAAAAATTCATAAGGAACATAGCAAAATATTAAAAAATACAAATTTTAATATGAAATAAGTATTTTTTAATGAAAGTGCGAAAAGTCATAAGAAACATGGAATAAGTGATATTCCATGAAAATTCACTTAACCAAGTCAACTTTCAACATTTTTCGTCGAACTGGCTCGTGTCCTGCCTCAGCGCAGTGTGGTCTCTGCATTGTGCTTCTGTGGCGCTGAAAATGCGATTCCGCAAGTATCAGCGCTCTACGAGCAAGGGAAAGCGGTTTTTCAGACAAACGCATGTGTGCAGCTTAATCGAGCAGTTTTCTTTGACTTTTTTCACATGTTTGGGGTCGACTATGATATGAAGAGTGATTGTTTACTTTGAAATGAAATAATTCATAAGGAACATAGCAAGATATTAAAAAATAAAAATTTTAATATGAAATAAGTATTTTTTAATCAAAGTGAGAAAAATCATAAGAACCATGAAAAATGTGATATTCTATGAAAATTCATTTAACCAAGTCAACTTTCAACATTTTTCGTCGAACTGGCTCGTTTCCTGCTTCAGCACAGTGTGGTCTCTGCATTGTGCTTCTCTGGCGCTGAAAATGCGATTCCGCAAGTCTCAGCGCTCTACGAGCAAGGGAAAGCGGTTTTTCAGACAAACGCATGTGTGCAGCTTAATCGAGCAGTTTTCTTTGACTTTTTTCACATGTTTGGGGTCGACTATGATATGAAGAGTGATTGTTTACTTTGAAATGAAAAAATTCATAAGGAACATAGCAAAATATTAAAAAATAAAAATTTTAATATGAAATAAGTATTTTTTAATGAAAGTGCGAAAAATTATAAGAAACATGGAATAAGTGATATTCCATGAAAATTCACTAAACCAAGTCAACTTTCAACATGTTTCGTCGAACTGGCTCGTTTCCTGCCTCAGCACAGTGTGGTTTCTGCATTGTGCTTCCCTGGCGCTGAAAATGCGATTCCGCAAGTCTCAGCGCTCTACGAGCAAGGGAAAGCGGTTTTTCAGACAAACGCATGTGCGCAGCTTAATCGAGCAGTTTTCTTTGACTTTTTTCACATGTTTGGGGTCGACTATGATATGAAGAGTGATTGTTTACTTTGAAATGAAAAAAATCATGAGGAACATAGCAAAATCATAAAATAAATGAATTTTAATAAAATATAAGATTTTTTTAATCAAAGTGCAAAAATTCATAAGAAACATGGAAAAAGTGATATTCCATCAAAATTCACTTAACAAAGTCAACTTTCAACATTTTTCGTCGAACTGGCTCGTGTCCTGCCTCAGCGCAGTGTGGTCTCTGCATTGTGATTCTATGCCGCTGAAAATGCGATTCCGCAAGTCTCAGCGCTCTACGAGCAAGGGAAGGCGGTTTTTCAGACAACCGCATGTGTGCATCTTAATCGAGCAGTTTTCTTTCACTTTTTTCACATGTTTCGGGTCGACTATGATATGAAGAGTGATTGTTTACTTTGAAATGAAAAAATTCATGAGGAACATAGCAAGATATTAAAAAATAAAAATTTTAATATGAATAAGTATTTTTTAATCAAAGTAAGAAAAATCATAAGAACCATGAAAAATGTGATATTCCATGAAAATTCACTTAACCAAGTCAACTTTCAACATTTTTCGTCGAACTGGCTCGTTTCCTGCTTCAGCACAGTGTGGTCTCTGCATTGTGCTTCTCTGGCGCTGAAAATGCGATTCCGCAAGTCTCAGCGCTCTACGAGCAAGGGAAAGCGGTTTTTCAGACAAACGCATGTGTGCAGCTTAATCGAGTTTTCTTTGACTTTTTTCACATATTTGGGGTCGACTATGATATGAAGAGTGATTGTTTACTTTGAAATGAAAAAAATCATGAGGAACATAGCAAAATTATAAAATAAATGAATTTTAATAAGATATAAGATTTTTTTAATCAAAGTGCAAAAATTCATAAGAAAAATGGAAAAAGTGATATTCCATGAAAATTCACTTAACAAAGTCAACATTCAACATTTTTCGTCGAACTGGCTCGTTTCCTGCCTCAGCGCAGTGTGGTCTCTGCATTGTGCTTCTCTGGCGCTGAAAATGCGATTCCGCAAGTCTCAGCGCTCTACGAGCAAGGGAAAGCGGTTTTTCAGACAAACGCATGTGTGCAGCTTAATCGAGCAGTTTTCTTTGACTTTTTTCACATGTTTGGGGTCGACTATGATATGAAGAGTGATTGTTTACTTTGAAATGAAAAAATTCATAAGGAACATAGCCAGATATTAAAAAATAAAAATTTTAATTTGAAATAAGTATTTTTTAATCAAAGTGAGAAAAATCATAAGAACCATGAAAAATGTGATATTCCATGAAAATTCACTAAACCAAGTCAACTTTCAACATTTTTCGACGAACTGGCTCGTGTCCTGCTTCAGCACAGTGTGGTCTCTGCATTGTGCTTCTCTGGCGCTGAAAATGCGATTCCGCAAGTCTCAGCGCTCTACGAGCAAGGGAAAGCGGTTTTTCAGACAAACGCATGTGTGCAGCTTAATCGAGCAGTTTTCTTTGACTTTTTTCACATGTTTGGGGTCGACTATGATATGAAGAGTGATTACTTTGAAATGAAAAAATTCATGAGGAACATAGCAAAATCATAAACTAAATGAATTTTAATAAGATATAAGATTTTTTTAATCAAAGTTCAAAAATTCATAAGAAACATGGAAAAAGTGATATTTCATGAAAATTCACTTAACCAAGTCAACTTTCAACATTTTTCGTCGAACTGGCTCGTGTCCTGCTTCAGCACAGTGTGGTCTCTGCATTGTGCTTCTCTGGCGCTGAAAATGCGATTCCGCAAGTCTCAGCGTTCTACGAGCAAGGGAAGGCGGTTTTTCAGACAAACGCATGTGTGCAGCTTAATCGAGCAGTTTTATTTCACTTTTTTCACATGTTTGGGGTCGACTATGATATGAAGAGTGATTGTTTACTTTGAAATGAAAAAATTCATAAGGAACATAGCAAGATATTAAAAAATAAAAATTTTAATATGAAATAAGTATTTTTTAATCAAAGTGAGAAAAATCATAAGAACCATGAAAAATGTGATATTCTATGAAAATTCACTTAACCAAGTCAACTTTCAACATTTTTCGTCGAACTGGCTCGTTTCCTGCTTCAGCACAGTGTGGTCTCTGCATTGTGCTTCTCTGGCGCTGAAAATGCGATTCCGCAAGTCTCAGCGCTCTACGAGCAAGGGAAAGCGGTTTTTCAGACAAACGCATGTGTGCAGCTTAATCGAGCAGTTTTCTTTGACTTTTTTCACATGTTTGGGGTCGACTATGATATGAAGAGTGATTGTTTACTTTGAAATGAAAAAATTCATAAGGAACATAGCAAGATATTAAAAAATAAAAATTTTAATATGAAATAAGTATTTTTTAAATCAAAGTGAGAAAAATCATAAGAACCATGAAAAATGTGATATTCTATGAAAATTCACTTAACCAAGTCAACTTTCAACATTTTTCGTCGAACTGGCTCGTTTCCTGCTTCAGCGCAGTGTACTCTCTGCATTGTGCTTCTCTGGCGCTGAAAATCCGATTCCGCAAGTCTCAGCGCTCTACGAGCAAGGGAAAGCGGTTTTTCAGACAAACGCATGTGTGCAGCTTAATCGAGCAATTTTCTTTGACTTTTTTCACATGTTTCGGGTCGACTATGATATGAAGAGTGATTGTTTACTTTGAAATGAAAAAATTCATGAGGAACATAGCAAGATATTAAAAAATAAAAATTTTAATATGAAATAAGTATTTTTTATTCAAAGTAAGAAAAATCATAAGAACCATGAAAAATGTGATATTCCATGAAAATTCACTTAACCAAGTCAACTTTCAACATTTTTCGTCGAACTGGCTCGTTTCCTGCTTCAGCACAGTGTGGTCTCTGCATTGTGCTTCTCTGGCGCTGAAAATGCGATTCCGCAAGTCTCAGCGCTCTACGAGCAAGGGAAAGCGGTTTTTCAGACAAACGCATGTGTGCAGCTTAATCGAGCAGTTTTCTTTGACTTTTTTCACATGTTTGGGGTCGACTATGATATGAAGAGTGATTGTTTACTTTGAAATGAAAAAAATCATGAGGAACATAGCAAAATCATAAAATAAATGAATTTTAATAAGATATAAGATTTTTTTAATCAAAGTGCAAAAATTCATAAGAAACATGGAAAAAGTGATATTCCATGAAAATTCAACTAACAAAGTCAACATTCAATATTTTTCGTCGAACTGGCTCGTGTTTTGCCTCAGCGCAGTGTACTCTCTGCATTGTGCTTCTCTGGCGCTGAAAATGCGATTCCGCAAGTCTCAGCGCTCTACGAGCAAGGGAAAGCGGTTTTTCAGACAAACGCATGTGTGCAGCTTAATCGAGCAGTTTTCTTTGACTTTTTTCACATGTTTGGGGTCGACTATGATATGAAGAGTGATTGTTTACTTTGAAATGAAAAAATTCATAAGGAACATAGCAAAATATTAAAAAATAAAAATTTTAATATGAAATAAGTATTTTTTAATGAAAGTGCGAAAAATCATAAGAAACATGGAATAAGTGATATTCCATGAAAATTCACTTAACCAAGTCAACTTTCAACATTTGTCGTCGAACTGGCTCGTGTCCTGCCTCAGCACAGTGTGGTCTCTGCATTGTGCTTCTCTGGCGCTGAATATGCGATTCCGCAAGTCTCAGCGCTCTACGAGCAAGGGAAAGCGGTTTTTCAGACAAACGCATGTGTGCAGCTTAATCGAGCAGTTTTCTTTGACTTTTTTCACATGTTTCGGGTCGACTATGATATGAAGAGTGATTGTTTACTTTGAAATGAAAAAATTCATGAGGAACATAGCAAAATCATAAAATAAATGAATTTTAATAAGATATAAGATTTTTTTAATCAAAGTGCAAAAATTCATAAGAAACATGGAAAAAGTGATATTCCATCAAAATTCACTTAACAAAGTCAACATTCAACATTTTTCGTCGAACTGGCTCGTTTCCTGCCTCAGCACAGTGTGGTCTCTGCATTGTGCTTCCCTGGCGCTGAAAATGCGATTCCGCAAGTCTCAGCGCTCTACGAGCAAGGGAAAGCGGTTTTTCAGACAAACGCATGTGTGCAGCTTAATCGAGCAGTTTTCTTTGACTTTTTTCACATGCTTGGGGTCGACTATGATATGAAGAGTGATTGTTTACTTTGAAATGAAAAAAATCATGAGGAACATAGCAAAATCATAAAATAAATGAATTTTAATAAGATATAAGATTTTTTTAATCAAAGTGCAAAAATTCATAAGAAACATGGAAAAAGTGATATTCCATGAAAATTCACTTGACCAAGTCAACTTTCAACATTTTTCGTCGAACTGGCTCGTGTCCTGCTTCAGCACAGTGTGGTCTCTGCATTGTGCTTCTCTGGCGCTGAAAATGCGATTCCGCAAGTCTCAGCGCTCTACGAGCAAGGGAAAGCGGTTTTTCAGACAAACGCATGTGTGCAGCTTAATCGAGCAGTTTTCTTTGACTTTTTTCACATGTTTGGGGTCGACTATGATATGAAGAGTGATTGTTTACTTTGAAATGAAAAAAATCATGAGGAACATAGCAAAATCATAAAATAAATGAATTTTAATAAGATATAAGATTTTTTTAATCAAAGTGCAAAAATTCATGAGAAACATGGAAAAAGTGATATTCCATGAAAATTCAACTAACAAAGTCAACATTCAATATTTTTCGTCGAACTGGCTCGTGTTTTGCCTCAGCGCAGTGTACTCTCTGCATTGTGCTTCTCTGGCGCTGAAAATGCGATTCCGCAAGTCTCAGCGCTCTACGAGCAAGGGAAAGCGGTTTTTCAGACAAGCGCATGTGTGCAGCTTATTCGAGCAGTTTTCTTTGACTTTTTTCACATGTTTGGGGTCGACTATGATATGAAGAGTGATTGTTTACTTTGAAATGAAAAAATTCATGAGGAACATAGCAAAATCATAAACTAAATGAATTTTAACAAGATATAAGAAATTTTTTAATCAAAGTGCAAAAATTCATAAGAAACATGGAAAAAGTGATATTCCATGAAAATTCAACTAACAAAGTCAACATTCAACATTTTTCGTCGAACTGGCTCGTTTCCTGCCTCAGCGCAGTGTGCTCTCTGCATTGTGCTTCTCTGGCGCTGAAAATGCGATTCCGCAAGTCTCAGCGCTCTACGAGCAAGGGAAAGCGGTTTTTCAGACAAGCGCATGTGTGCAGCTTATTCGAGCAGTTTTCTTTGACTTTTTTCACATGTTTGGGGTCGACTATGATATGAAGAGTGATTGTTTACTTTGAAATGAAAAAATTCATGAGGAACATAGCAAAATCATAAACTAAATGAATTTTAACAAGATATAAGAAATTTTTTAATCAAAGTGCAAAAATTCATAAGAAACATGGAAAAAGTGATATTCCATGAAAATTCAACTAACAAAGTCAACATTCAATATTTTTCGTCGAACTGGCTCGTGTTTTGCCTCAGCGCAGTGTACTCTCTGCATTGTGCTTCTCTGGCGCTGAAAATGCGATTCCGCAAGTCTCAGCGCTCTACGAGCAAGGGAAAGCGGTTTTTCAGACAAACGCATGTGTGCAGCTTAATCGAGCAGTTTTCTTTGACTTTTTTCACATGTTTGGGGTCGACTATGATATGAAGAGTGATTGTTTACTTTGAAATGAAAAAATTCATAAGGAACATAGCAAAATATTAAAAAATAAAAATTTTAATATGAAATAAGTATTTTTTAATGAAAGTGCGAAAAATCATAAGAAACATGGAATAAGTGATATTCCATGAAAATTCACTTAACCAAGTCAACTTTCAACATTTTTCGTCGAACTGGCTCGTTTCCTGCCTCAGCACAGTGTGGTTTCTGCATTGTGCTTCTCTGGCACTGAATACGCGATTCCGCAAGTCTCAGCGCTCTACGAGCAAGGGAAAGCGGTTTTTCAGACAAACGCATGTGTGCAGCTTAATCGAGCAGTTTTCTTTGACTTTTTTCACGTTTGGGGTCGACTATGATATGAAGAGTGATTGTTTACTTTGAAATGAAAAAATTCTTGAGGAACATAGCAAAATCATAAAATAAATGAATTTTAATAAGATATAAGATTTTTTTAATCAAAGTGCAAAAATTCATAAGAAACATGGAAAAAGTGATATTCCATGAAAATTCACTTAACAAAGTCAACATTCAACATTTTTCGTCGAACTGGCTCGTTTCCTGCCTCAGCGCAGTGTGGTCTCTGCATTGTGCTTCTCTGGCGCTGAAAATGCGATTCCGCAAGTATCAGCGCTCTACGAGCAAGGGAAAGCGGTTTTTCAGACAAACGCATGTGTGCAGCTTAATCGAGCAGTTTTCTTTGACTTTTTTCACATGTTTGGGGTCGACTATGATATGAAGAGTGATTGTTTACTTTGAAATGAAAAAATTCATAAGGAACATAACAAGAGATTAAAAAATAAAAAAATTAATATGAACTAAGTATTTTTTATTCAAAGTGAGAAAAATCATAAGAACCATGAAAAATGTGATATTCCATGAAAATTCACTAAACCAAGTCAACATTCAACATTTTTCGTCGAACTGGCTCGTGTCCTGCTTCAGCGCAGTGTGCTCTCTGCATTGTGCTTCTATGCCGCTGAAAATGCGATTTCGCAGGTCTCAGCGCTCTACGAGCAAGGGAAATCGGTTTTTCAGACAAGCGCATGTGTGCAGCTTAATCGAGCAGTTTTCTTTCACTTTTTTCACATGTTTGGGGTCGACTATGATATGAAGAGTGATTGTTTACTTTGAAATGAAAAAATTCATAAGGAACATAGCAAGATATTAAAAAATAAAAATTTTAATATGAAATAAGTATTTTTTAATCAAAGTGAGAAAAATCATAAGAACCATGAAAAATGTGATATTCCATGAAAATTCACTTAACCAAGTCAACTTTCAACATTTTTCGTCGAACTGGCTCGTTTCCTGCTTCAGCACAGTGTGGTCTCTGCATTGTGCTTCTCTGGCGCTGAAAATGCGATTCCGCAAGTCTCAGCGCTCTACGAGCAAGGGAAAGCGGTTTTTCAGACAAACGCATGTGTGCAGCTTAATCGAGCAGTTTTCTTTGACTTTTTTCACATGTTTGGGGTCGACTATGATATGAAGAGTGATTGTTTACTTTGAAATGAAAAAATTCATGAGGAACATAGCAAAATCATAAAATAAATGAATTTTAATACGATATAAGATTTTTTTAATCAAAGTGCAAAAATTCATAAGAAACATGGAAAAAGTGATATTCCATCAAAATTCACTTAACAAAGTCAACTTTCAACATTTTTCGTCGAACTGGCTCGTGTCCTGCCTCAGCGCAGTGTGCTCTCTGCATTGTGATTCTATGCCGCTGAAAATGCGATTCCGCAAGTCTCAGCGATCTACGAGCAAGGGAAGGCGGTTTTTCAGACAACCGCATGTGTGCATCTTAATCGAGCAGTTTTCTTTCACTTTTTTCACATGTTTCGGGTCGACTATGATATGAAGAGTGATTGTTTACTTTGAAATGAAAAAATTCATGAGGAACATAGCAAGATATTAAAAAATAAAAATTTTAATATGAATAAGTATTTTTTAATCAAAGTAAGAAAAATCATAAGAACCATGAAAAATGTGATATTCCATGAAAATTCACTTAACCAAGTCAACTTTCAACATTTTTCGTCGAACTGGCTCGTTTCCTGCTTCAGCACAGTGTGGTCTCTGCATTGTGCTTCTCTGGCGCTGAAAATGCGATTCCGCAAGTCTCAGCGCTCTACGAGCAAGGGAAAGCGGTTTTTCAGACAAACGCATGTGTGCAGCTTAATCGAGTTTTCTTTGACTTTTTTCACATATTTGGGGTCGACTATGATATGAAGAGTGATTGTTTACTTTGAAATGAAAAAAATCATGAGGAACATAGCAAAATTATAAAATAAATGAATTTTAATAAGATATAAGATTTTTTTAATCAAAGTGCAAAAATTCATAAGAAAAATGGAAAAAGTGATATTCCATGAAAATTCACTTAACAAAGTCAACATTCAACATTTTTCGTCGAACTGGCTCGTTTCCTGCCTCAGCGCAGTGTGGTCTCTGCATTGTGCTTCTCTGGCGCTGAAAATGCGATTCCGCAAGTCTCAGCGCTCTACGAGCAAGGGAAAGCGGTTTTTCAGACAAACGCATGTGTGCAGCTTAATCGAGCAGTTTTCTTTGACTTTTTTCACATGTTTGGGGTCGACTATGATATGAAGAGTGATTACTTTGAAATGAAAAAATTCATGAGGAACATAGCAAAATCATAAACTAAATGAATTTTAATAAGATATAAGATTTTTTTAATCAAAGTTCAAAAATTCATAAGAAACATGGAAAAAGTGATATTTCATGAAAATTCACTTAACCAAGTCAACTTTCAACATTTTTCGTCGAACTGGCTCGTGTCCTGCTTCAGCACAGTGTGGTCTCTGCATTGTGCTTCTCTGGCGCTGAAAATGCGATTCCGCAAGTCTCAGCGTTCTACGAGCAAGGGAAGGCGGTTTTTCAGACAACCGCATGTGTGCAGCTTAATCGAGCAGTTTTATTTCACTTTTTTCACATGTTTGGGGTCGACTATGATATGAAGAGTGATTGTTTACTTTGAAATGAAAAAATTCATAAGGAACATAGCAAGATATTAAAAAATAAAAATTTTAATATGAAATAAGTATTTTTTAATCAAAGTGAGAAAAATCATAAGAACCATGAAAAATGTGATATTCTATGAAAATTCACTTAACCAAGTCAACTTTCAACATTTTTCGTCGAACTGGCTCGTTTCCTGCTTCAGCACAGTGTGGTCTCTGCATTGTGCTTCTCTGGCGCTGAAAATGCGATTCCGCAAGTCTCAGCGCTCTACGAGCAAGGGAAAGCGGTTTTTCAGACAAACGCATGTGTGCAGCTTAATCGAGCAGTTTTCTTTGACTTTTTTCACATGTTTGGGGTCGACTATGATATGAAGAGTGATTGTTTACTTTGAAATGAAAAAATTCATAAGGAACATAGCAAGATATTAAAAAATAAAAATTTTAATATGAAATAAGTATTTTTTAAATCAAAGTGAGAAAAATCATAAGAACCATGAAAAATGTGATATTCTATGAAAATTCACTTAACCAAGTCAACTTTCAACATTTTTCGTCGAACTGGCTCGTTTCCTGCTTCAGCGCAGTGTGTTCTCTGCATTGTGCTTCTCTGGCGCTGAAAATCCGATTCCGCAAGTCTCAGCGCTCTACGAGCAAGGGAAAGCGGTTTTTCAGACAACCGCATGTGTGCAGCTTAATCGAGCAATTTTCTTTGACTTTTTTCACATGTTTCGGGTCGACTATGATATGAAGAGTGATTGTTTACTTTGAAATGAAAAAATTCATGAGGAACATAGCAAGATATTAAAAAATAAAAATTTTAATATGAAATAAGTATTTTTTATTCAAAGTAAGAAAAATCATAAGAACCATGAAAAATGTGATATTCCATGAAAATTCACTTAACCAAGTCAACTTTCAACATTTTTCGTCGAACTGGCTCGTTTCCTGCTTCAGCACAGTGTGGTCTCTGCATTGTGCTTCTCTGGCGCTGAAAATGCGATTCCGCAAGTCTCAGCGCTCTACGAGCAAGGGAAAGCGGTTTTTCAGACAAACGCATGTGTGCAGCTTAATCGAGCAGTTTTCTTTGACTTTTTTCACATGTTTGGGGTCGACTATGATATGAAGAGTGATTGTTTACTTTGAAATGAAAAAAATCATGAGGAACATAGCAAAATCATAAAATAAATGAATTTTAATAAGATATAAGATTTTTTTGATCAATGTGCAAAAATTCATAAGAAACATGGAAAAAGTGATATTCCATGAAAATTCAACTAACAAAGTCAACATTCAATATTTTTCGTCGAACTGGCTCGTGTTTTGCCTCAGCGCAGTGTACTCTCTGCATTGTGCTTCTCTGGCGCTGAAAATGCGATTCCGCAAGTCTCAGCGCTCTACGAGCAAGGGAAAGCGGTTTTTCAGACAAACGCATGTGTGCAGCTTAATCGAGCAGTTTTCTTTGACTTTTTTCACGTTTGGGGTCGACTATGATATGAAGAGTGATTGTTTACTTTGAAATGAAAAAATTCTTGAGGAACATAGCAAAATCATAAAATAAATGAATTTTAATAAGATATAAGATTTTTTTAATCAAAGTGCAAAAATTCATAAGAAACATGGAAAAAGTGATATTCCATGAAAATTCACTTAACAAAGTCAACATTCAACATTTTTCGTCGAACTGGCTCGTTTCCTGCCTCAGCGCAGTGTGGTCTCTGCATTGTGCTTCTCTGGCGCTGAAAATGCGATTCCGCAAGTATCAGCGCTCTACGAGCAAGGGAAAGCGGTTTTTCAGACAAACGCATGTGTGCAGCTTAATCGAGCAGTTTTCTTTGACTTTTTTCACATGTTTGGGGTCGACTATGATATGAAGAGTGATTGTTTACTTTGAAATGAAAAAATTCATAAGGAACATAACAAGAGATTAAAAAATAAAAAAATTAATATGAAATAAGTATTTTTTAATCAAAGTGAGAAAAATCATAAGAACCATGAAAAATGTGATATTCCATGAAAATTCACTAAACCAAGTCAACTTTCAACATTTTTCGTCGAACTGGCTCGTGTCCTGCTTCAGCACAGTGTGCTCTCTGCATTGTGCTTCTATGCCGCTGAAAATGCGATTCCGCAAGTCTCAGCGCTCTACGAGCAAGGGAAAGCGGTTTTTCAGACAACCGCATGTGTGCAGCTTAATCGAGCAGTTTTCTTTCACTTTTTTCACATGTTTGGGGTCGACTATGATATGAAGAGTGATTGTTTACTTTGAAATGAAAAAATTCATAAGGAACATAACAAGAGATTAAAAAATAAAAAAATTAATATGAAATAAGTATTTTTTAATCAAAGTGAGAAAAATCATAAGAACCATGAAAAATGTGATATTCCATGAAAATTCACTAAACCAAGTCAACATTCAACATTTGTCGTCGAACTGGCTCGTGTCCTGCTTCAGCGCAGTGTGCTCTCTGCATTGTGCTTCTATGCCGCTGAAAATGCGATTCCGCAGGTCTCAGCGCTCTACGAGCAAGGGAAAGCGGTTTTTCAGACAAGCGCATGTGTGCAGCTTAATCGAGCAGTTTTCTTTCACTTTTTTCACATGTTTGGGGTCGACTATGATATGAAGAGTGATTGTTTACTTTGAAATGAAAAAATTCATGAGGAACATAGCAAAATCATAAAATAAATGAATTTTAATAAGATATAAGATTTTTTTAATCAAAGTGCAAAAATTCATAAGAAACATGGAAAAAGTGATATTCCATGAAAATTCACTTAACAAAGTCAACATTCAACATTTTTCGTCGAACTGGCTCGTGTCCTGCCTCAGCGCAGTGTGTTCTCTGCATTGTGATTCTATGCCGCTGAAAATGCGATTCCGCAAGTCTCAGCGCTCTACGAGCAAGGGAAGGCGGTTTTTCAGACAACCGCATGTGTGCAGCTTAATCGAGCAGTTTTCTTTCACTTTTTTCACATGTTTGGGGTCGACTATGATATGAAGAGTGATTGTTTACTTTGAAATGAAAAAATTCATAAGGAACATAGCAAGATATTAAAAAATAAAAATTTTAATATGAAATAAGTATTTTTTAATCAAAGTGAGAAAAATCATAAGAACCATGAAAAATGTGATATTCTATGAAAATTCACTTAACCAAGTCAACTTTCAACATTTTTCGTCGAACTGGCTCGTTTCCTGCTTCAGCACAGTGTGGTCTCTGCATTGTGCTTCTCTGGCGCTGAAAATGCGATTCCGCAAGTCTCAGCGCTCTACGAGCAAGGGAAAGCGGTTTTTCAGACAAACGCATGTGTGCAGCTTAATCGAGCAGTTTTCTTTGACTTTTTTCACATGTTTCGGGTCGACTATGATATGAAGAGTGATTGTTTACTTTGAAATGAAAAAATTCATGAGGAACATAGCAAGATATTAAAAAATAAAAATTTTAATATGAAATAAGTATTTTTTAATCAAAGTAAGAAAAATCATAAGAACCATGAAAAATGTGATATTCCATGAAAATTCACTTAACCAAGTCAACTTTCAACATTTTTCGTCGAACTGGCTCGTTTCCTGCTTCAGCACAGTGTGGTCTCTGCATTGTGCTTCTCTGGCGCTGAAAATGCGATTCCGCAAGTCTCAGCGCTCTACGAGCAAGGGAAAGCGGTTTTTCAGACAAACGCATGTGTGCAGCTTAATCGAGCAGTTTTCTTTGACTTTTTTCACATGTTTGGGGTCGACTATGATATGAAGAGTGATTGTTTACTTTGAAATGAAAAAATTCATAAGGAACATAGCAAAATATTAAAAAATAAAAATTTTAATATGAAATAAGTATTTTTTAATGAAAGTGCGAAAAATCATAAGAAACATGGAATAAGTGATATTCCATGAAAATTAACTTAACCAAGTCAACTTTCAACATTTTTCGTCGAACTGGCTCGTTTCCTGCCTCAGCACAGTGTGGTCTCTGCATTGTGCTTCCCTGGCGCTGAAAATGCGATTCCGCAAGTCTCAGCGCTCTACGAGCAAGGGAAAGCGGTTTTTCAGACAAACGCATGTGTGCAGCTTAATCGAGCAGTTTTCTTTGACTTTTTTCACATGTTTGGGGTCGACTATGATATGAAGAGTGATTGTTTACTTTGAAATGAAAAAAATCATGAGGAACATAGCAAAATCATAAAATAAATGAATTTTAATAAGATATAAGATTTTTTTAATCAAAGTGCAAAAATTCATAAGAAACATGGAAAAAGTGATATTCCATGAAAATTCACTTAACAAAGTCAACATTCAACATTTTTCGTCGAACTGGCTCGTTTCCTGCCTCAGCGCAGTGTGGTCTCTGCATTGTGCTTCTCTGGCGCTGAAAATGCGATTCCGCAAGTCTCAGCGCTCTACGAGCAAGGGAAAGCGGTTTTTCAGACAAACGCATGTGTGCAGCTTAATCGAGCAGTTTTCTTTGACTTTTTTCACATGTTTGGGGTCGACTATGATATGAAGAGTGATTGTTTACTTTGAAATGAAAAAAATCATGAGGAACATAGCAAAATCATAAAATAAATGAATTTTAATAAGATATAAGATTTTTTTAATCAAAGTGCAAAAATTCATAAGAAACATGGAAAAAGTGATATTCCATGAAAATTCACTTAACAAAGTCAACATTCAACATTTTTCGTCGAACTGGCTCGTTTCCTGCCTCAGCGCAGTGTGGTCTCTGCATTGTGCTTCTCTGGCGCTGAAAATGCGATTCCGCAAGTCTCAGCGCTCTACGAGCAAGGGAAAGCGGTTTTTCAGACAAACGCATGTGTGCAGCTTAATCGAGCAGTTTTCTTTGACTTTTTTCACATGTTTGGGGTCGACTATGATATGAAGAGTGATTGTTTACTTTGAAATGAAAAAAATCATGAGGAACATAGCAAAATCATAAAATAAATGAATTTTAATAAGATATAAGATTTTTTTAATCAAAGTGCAAAAATTCATAAGAAACATGGAAAAAGTGATATTCCATGAAAATTCACTTAACAAAGTCAACATTCAACATTTTTCGTCGAACTGGCTCGTTTCCTGCCTCAGCGCAGTGTGGTCTCTGCATTGTGCTTCTCTGGCGCTGAAAATGCGATTCCGCAAGTCTCAGCGCTCTACGAGCAAGGGAAAGCGGTTTTTCAGACAAGCGCATGTGTGCAGCTGAATGGGGCAGTTTTCTTTGACTCTTTTCACGTTTGATATGATATGAAATGTGATTAATTACATTAAAATGCCAATATTCATAAGAAACATAGGAAAGTGATAAAAAAAAGAATTTTGTTACTTTTAGTCTTCTCAAGGCTAGACCAAGTATTGTAACGTGAACACAGACCACGGCCAGTAAGACAGACCAGTTAACACAATAGATCCTAGCGAAAAAGCCTGAGCAGCGATCCTACACAAACCCGGTTCCATCTAGACCCAACTCCTGGAAACTACCCATTTACCATTGAAGCATACACAGCTTTGCCAGAGCAAAACTCAACAATACATCAGTCATTGATGTTCCTCTCCACGGAAATCTTTAGGAAAAGGCAAAAGATTTTTTTTTCTTCGGCTTGTACTCCCTCAGCCTCTTTTTTTCTGTTTACTATTTATTTGTATTTGGGGTTTTCTTTTTTTTTCTGTGTGTGTGTTTTTGCGAATGTGTATGTGTGATGTCTTCGTTTTCCTTCATAGAATGTCTTTTTTTTTAGTTCCAATTGCTATCGTAAGGGTATATGGGTGTTGGTCGGGGGTAGGGAGCGATGGGGAGAAAGATCGTATTTTTTTGGGGACTGATTGGAAAAATGTTGAAAAGGCAAACGATTCATGCATGACTGAAGAGAAATCAGCGCTACAATGTAAAAAAAAAAAAAAAAGCCAAGCAGCACCGGGAAACCCTTGTCGGAGAAACACAATGCTCGATGGGGGTAAGGCCGGCCCCTTTGGGTTGGTTGAGGGGAAAAAGGGTGGGGAAAGGTCGACGAGTAACAACTGACAGTGGTGAGCCGAAGAGGTGAAGATAGGCTACGGAACAGGGCGGGTTGAATGCAGACGTAATTTGATAAGTAGGTAAGTAAGTAAATCAGCAAGTGAGTAATTTGTTTCTTTCATTTTACATCAGAAGATGGTGCACCAAGCCTTGAAGTACTGCAATACCAGGCCGATCGGACGTAGCAGGCCCCTTTTCCAGCTCCCAGCTCAAAAAATCTGTTTAATATAGAGGACATATCAGATATTAAACTGATAAGAACAGATTTTGTTTTTTCAATCCTACCCATATTCATACCTAACCATTCGCCTTCTCAAGGTCAGACTAAGAATTGTAACGTGAACCAAGACCAAGGCCAAAAAGCCAGACCAGTGAACACAATAGATCCTAGCTAAAAAGCCTGAGAAACGATCCTACACAAACCCCATTCCATCTATTCTCCTTCTCAAACCCAGTAAAAGCTCAAAACCAGAACAGAGACAACTTGATCTTAGCCAAAAAGTCACGAAGCAATAAACTTTTATCTCCTCTGCTTAACAGACAGCCTCAGGCCATACCTATATAGGCATGCATTATATCACATGACCAAATAAGGCCCCAATCCTGGAAACTACCAATTTAACATTGAAACATACACAGCTTTGCCCGAGCAAAACTTACAAAAAAAACCCCGTCAAACTCATTGATGTTTCTCTCTACAGAAACCTTTAATAAAGAGCAAAAGATTCACACATGACTGAAGAGAAACCAGAGCCATTAAAAAAAAAAAATAAATAAATAAAAGCCATACAGCACCGGGTAACCCTTGTAGGAGAAACACAATGCTCCATGAGGGTAAGGCCGGCCCCTTTGATTTGGTTGAGTGGAAAAAGGGTGGGGAAAGGTTGACGAGTAACAACTGACAGTGGTGAGCAGAAAGAGGCGAAGATAGGCTAGGGAACAGGGCGGGTTGAATGCAGACATAATTTGATAAGTAAGTCAGTAATTGTTTCTCTTTCATTTTACATCAGAAAATAGTGCACCAAGAATAGAAGTACTGCGATCCCAGGCCGATCGGACGTAGCAGGCCCCTTTTCCGGCTCCCAGCTCTAAAAATCTGTTTAATATAGAGGACATATCAGATATTAAACTGATAAGAACAGATTTTGTTTATTCAATCCAAATCCTACCCATATCCATACCCAACCATTCGCCTTCTCGAGGCCAAACTAAGGATTGTAACGTGGACCCAGACCAAGGCCAAAAAGCCAGACCAATGAACACAATAGATCCTAGCTACAAAGCCTGAGAAACGATCCTACACAAAATCAATGAGTTTGATGTATTTTTGTGAGCTTTACTCTGGCAAAGCTGACAACAAGTGCTTCAATGTTAAATAGGTAGTTTCCAGTACTTGGGTCTTATTTCATTATGTGACTTTATGCATGCCTGTATAGGTGTGGCCTGAGGCTGTCCGTTCAGCAGAAGAGATAAAAGTTTATTGTTTCTCGGCCTTTTGGCTAAGATCAAGTATTCTCTGGTCTGGCTTTGGGCTGTGACTGTATTCACGTTGCACTTCTTAGTCTGCCTTTGAGAAGGCGAGTGTGACGGAAAGGATATAAAAAAAAAAGAAGAAAAAAAAAAAGGGGGCCGGCCTTACCACCATCGAGCATTGAGTTTCTCCGACAAGGGTTTCCTGGTGCTACTCGCCTTTTTTTCTTCAATCATGCATAAATCTTTAACTTTTTGCTAAAGATTTCAGCAGTGAAGAGTATCCATAAGCTTGATGTATTTTTATGAGCTTTGCTCTGGCAATGCTGTTTATGCTTCAGTGTTAAATGGGTAGTTTCCAAGATTGTGGTCTTATTTGGTTATGTGACTTTACACATGCTAGTATAGGTGTGGCCTGTGGCTGTCCTTTAAACGGAAGAGACAAAAGTTTATTGTTTCTTGGCCTTTTGGCTAAGATCACGTGTTCTCTGGTCTGGCTTTGGGCTGTGACTGTACTTACATTGCACTTCTTAGTCTAGCTTTGAGAAGGCGAGTGTGACAGAAAGAATATAAAAAAAAAAGAAAGAAAAAATAAAGAGGCCGGCCTTACCCTCATTGAGCATTGTGTTTCTCCGACAAGGGTTTCCTGGTTCTGCTCACTTTTTTCTCTTTACAGTTCTGGTTTCTCTTAAATTGTGCATAAATCTTTCACCTTTTAGTAAATATTTCTGTTGAGTGGAACATCAATGAGTGTGATGTATTTTTATGAGCTTTGCTCTGGCAAAGCTGTGTATGCTTGAGTATTAAATGGTTAGTTTCCGGGAGTTGGGTCTTATTTGCTTATGTGACTTTATGCATGCTGGTATAGGCGTGGCCTGAGGCTGTCTGTTAAGCAGAGGAGATAAAAGTTTATTGCTTCTTGGCCTTTTGGCTAAGATCAAGTGTTCTCTGGTCTGGTTTTGGGCTTTGACTGGGTTTGAGAAGGAGAATAGACATCATTTTTCATAACATAGGAATGTCATAAAAAACATGAAATTTGATATCTGAATTTTTTTCATCAAAGTGCAAAAATTCATAAGACACATGGAAAAAGTGATATTCCATGAAAATTCACTTAACAAAGTCAACTTTCATCATATTTCATCGAACTGGCTCGCTTCCTGCCTCAGCTCAGTGTGCTCTCTGCATTGTGCTTCTCTGGCGCTGAAAATGCGATTCCGCAAGTCTCAGCGCTCTACGATCAAGGGAAAGCAGTTTTTCAGACATTCGCATGTTTGCAGCTGAATGGGGCAGTTTTCTTTGACTTTTTTCACATGTTTGGGGTCAGCTATGATATGAAATGTGATTGTTTACTTTAAAATGCCAATATTCATGAGAAACATAGGAAAGTGATAAAAATATGAATTTTGGCATTTTTAGTCGTCTCAAGGCCAGACTAAGGATTGTAACTTGAACCCAGACAAAGGCCAAAAAGCCAGACCAGTGAACACAATAGATCCCAGCTAAAAAGCCTGAGAAGCAATCCTACACAAACCCCATTCCATCTATTCTCCTTCTCAAACCCAGTCAAAGCCCAAAACCAGACCAGAGAACACTTACTCTTAACCTAAAGGCCAAGAAGCAATAAACTTTTATCTCCTCTGCTTAACAGACAGCCTCAGGCCACACCTATATACACATGCATAAAGTCACATAAACAAGACCCAACACTTGGAAACTACCCATTTAACACTGAAGCATATACAACTTTGTTAGAGCAGAGCTCACAAAAATACCTCAAACTCATTGATACTCCTCACCACAGAAATCTTTAGTAAAAGGCAAAAGATTTATATATGACTTAAGAAAAACCAGAGCTATGAAGAAAGAAAGCCAAGCAGCACCAGGAAACCCTTGTATGAGAAACACAATGCTCGATGAGGGTAAGGCCGGCCCCTTGGTTTGGTTGAGTGGAGATAGGGTGGGGAAAGGTTGACGAGCAACCCCTGACAGTGGTGAGCAGAAAGAGGTGAAGATAGGCTAGGGAACAGGGTGGGCTGAATGCAGACATAATTTGGTAAGTAAGTAAGTAAATAAGTCAGTAAGTAAGTAATTCAGTAATATTTTCTCCTTCATTTTACATCAGAAAACGGTGCACCAAGCCTGGAAGTACTGCAATACCAGGCCGATCAGTGGAGTGGACGTAGCAAGCCAATTTTCCGGCTTCCAGCTCTAAAAATCTGTTTAATATAGAGGATGTGTGAGATATTAAACTGATAAGAACAGTTTTTTTTTTCAATCCAAATCCATACCTAACCATTCGCCTTCTCAAGGCCAGACTAATGATTGTAACGTGAACCCAGACCAAGGCCAAAAAGCCAGACCAGTGAACACAATAGATCCTAGCTAAAAAGCTTGAGAAGCAATCCTACACAAACCCCATTCCATCTATTCTCCTTCTCAAACCCAGTCAAAGCCCAAAACCAGACCAGAGAACACTTGATCTTAGCCAAAAGGCCAAGAAGCAATAATCTTTTATTTCCTCTGCTTAACAGACAGCCTCAGGCCACACCTATACAGTGAAAGTGCAACAATTCATAAGAAACATGGAAACAGTTATATTCCATGAAAATTCACTCAACAATGTCAACTTTAAATATTTGTCATCGAACTGGCTCGTTTCCTGCTTCAGCGCAGTGTGGTCTCTGCATTGTGCTTCTCTGGCGCTGAAAATGCGATTCCGCAAGTCTCAGCGCTCTACGAGCAAGGGAAAGCGTTTTTTCAGACAATCGCATGTTTGCAGCTGAATGGAGCAATTTTCTTTGACTTTTTTCACGTTTGGGGTCGACTATGATATGAAATGTGATTGTTTACATTAAAATGCCAAAATTCATGAGAAACATGGAAACAGTGATATTCTATGAAAATTCACTTAACAAAGTCAACTTTCATCATTTTTCATCGAACAGGCTCGTTTCGTGCCTCAGCGCAGTGTGCATTGTGCTTCTCTGATGCTGAAAATGCGATTCCCCGAGTCTCAGCGCTCTACGCCTTTGGAATTGGCTGTGGTCTTGGGAGAAGTCTTGAGTAATTCTTTTCAATGATTTCTGAAAGGCAGAGACAGAGTTTAGCTGGCACAATACTCTCTAAAAGATCATGTAAAAAGGTAAAATGTCTGGTAGGTAGCCAGTGATTGCATGAACATTTTGCTAGTTATCACTGAATGGGGAGGTTCCTTTCACTCCATGCAGCTTACTCAGAGAAGGATCCTGCTTAACCTCCTTAACATGCCTGTCATGAGTCTCTTTGTTCTCCAACTGAAGTGCTAAATCAGAATGTGTTACATCAGCAGAATCAGCTGACTTGCATTCATTATCTTATGCTTCTTTCTCATTCTCGCCACTTTGGGCAGAAACTTTTTCTGTCTTTAGCATCCTCCAGTCATGTTCACTATGATTCTTACTTCTGTGTTAAGTAAAAGTTGCATAAAGACTGCTCTGACACAAGCAATCTTCGTAGGGACACTGTATCTTTTGATTTACACTTAAATGTCTACTATGCAAGTGCTTCAGAAAATCTGCTTCTGTGAAGGGCTCAGAAAATTCAATTGTCAAAGTCAAAGAAGCTTTATTGTCACTTCAACCATATATAGCTGATGCAGTTCACGGTAAAATGAAACAACGTTCCTCCTAGACCAAAGGTGCTACAAATAACAAAAACAAAGTATAGGTGACGCAGACAGACATAGAGCTAAACATAGAGAGAAGGCTAGGCTATACTTAGTGCTTACACAGTGCGCACAAGTAAATGTAAGTGGTGCTATTTTCTGATCATGTTTTTTGCATGAATATATGACAGATGAACTTTCAAGCTATTTATGAAGTTGATAGTGCAAAGACAGTCATGGTGTAGGCATGGAAAAGGTACTTTTTTATGGCCACATGTTTCAAATGATAATGTTTGAGAAGTTCCCCTTTTTTCAGAGTTAAAAAAAGCAATTCTCTCATATTTTCCCATATTCTTGTCTCATATCATCTGCAATATAAAAACTATTGAAAATATTAAAAAAAGTTAACAAAGTCAATGACAAAACACTCAAGCGAAGTTTACAATCTGCCAGGTGGTCTGAGAGAGGTGTCAGCCGCTCGCTGTTTTCACCTTGCCTAGTGCCCTGCAGGCTGGCAGCAGGCTGGCAGGGGCTACACAGGAGGTGGTGACACATAACGAGCATGGGTGGTTATGGCTGAACCAGTAGGCAGCAGTGTAAATGGCATCCCTGAAAATATAACAAGACTTAAATGACTTTTTTACTTGTCGCTATCTGTTTTTTTTTAAATTTGTAACCAAAACATGGACAGGAGCTGGTGAGTTGTCTGTATTTGGCAAACTCTGTCCATCCAATTGTTCCTATGTAGGTGGAGAAGCCTTGAAATATTAAAGTAGGGACAATTTCGGTCGGACATTTTTCTTCCTTCAAATTTCAATGTGTAGAAATTAAGTCCATTTCTGATGTGTCTTGGTCTATAGGCCTCCTAGACCAGATAGAGATTTTATAATGGAGTTCTCAGACTTTTTGTCCCACGTTATTTCATCATAGGACCGATTATTGATTCTTGGTGACTTGGTGACAATATTCATGTGTGAATATAAATTCTTTAACTTTTAATAATTTTATTGATGGGTATCAGATAAATGTTGTTACATCAATTTCTAATGCTGCTGAGTTGTTAATTCCTGATAAATTAACTTCACATTTCAAGTGAAATTCAATCATTAATCCCAATATCTTATATAAGGTTGCACCATCAAAGAATATTTGTGAAGAGTTTCTAAAGTTTTTAATGATAAAACTGAAACTCTGCACTCCTCTTTTTCTCCCTCTATGCCTGACTATTTATTTACAACAATAACTTTAAATCATTTTCATCCAGTATCTTTTTCTGAGCTGAGGGACATGGTAATGTGGATGAAGCCTACAAGTTCCCAGCATAATGTTGTTTCCTTTGAACTTTTGTTCCTTTGATCTTGTTTTGCTTTTGATACAGTTGGTCCTAGTGTAATTGTAAATACCTCTTTAGCAACTGGCATTGTTCCTGAATGCCTTAAGCATATGGTTGTTCAGCCACTGCTCAAAAAACCTAATCTCAAGGTAAACTCCCTCATCAATTATCGATCCATTTCCAAACTGCCATTTGTTTCAAAGATAATGGAGAAGGTTGTTCAGTCACAATTGATCATGTTTCTGAACTCATCTGAAATATACTTGAACCCTTTCAGTCAGGTTTTAAAAGTCACCATACTACTGAAACAGCTTTGTAAAAAGGTTATGAATGATCTGTTAACTGCTATAGACTCTGGTGACAATGCAATTTTGATTTTATTAAATCCTACCGCTGCCTTTGATACAGTAGATCTTAATATTGTGCTATCACACCTAGAACACTGGGTTGGCATCAAATACACTGCTCTTGATTGCTTTTATGCATATCTTAAATCCAGGACTTTTTCAACGGCTATAGGCCAGTTTTCTTCTTCTTCTGCCTCTGTCATGTTGGGTGTCCCTCAGGGGTCTATTTTGGCACCACTACTCTTTAACCTATATATGGTTCCACTTGGAAATATTATAAAAAAATATATATATTTTTTTTATTTTTATGCTGATGACTCCCGGCTTTATCTACCCTTGAAACCTAAAAGTCTCACTACAGCCCCTCATGGACTGTCTTGAAAATATTAAAAGATTGCAAATAATTTCCTTTACTAGGTCCTACAAAGAATAGAAGCCACTTGACCAGTAATTTAGGTTATCCTGCTCCATATGTCAAGCCATATGTAAAAACATGGGTGTTTTCCTTGATTGTGAACTCTGTCTTGACAAACAAATTAGCTCTGTTGTTAAAAACATTTATTACCAGCTTAGAATTATTTCCAGACGTAAACCAATTATGAATTTCAATTACTTAAAAAAGGTTATTTACACCTTTATTACTTCTCGCCTTTAATTCCTTAAATATTGGTCTTCCCCAATCCTCAATATTATGTTTACAGATGGTCCAGAATGCAGCTGCAAGGCTGGTCCAAAAAACATGGTCATATTACCCCAGTTTTGTGTGCAGCACCGCACCGGCTTAACTCGCAGGATTGTAGGCCTTCCCTATGAGGCTGTCGTGATTGAACTCAATGAGAATGCAGACTTTCTCCATGCAGCTGATGAAGGGGAGAGATAGCTTGCAAGTGTCTGCATACCCATCAAGGCCCAAAATGGCTGAATAGAGAGTAGTGGCTGAGGAGAACCAACGCAGAATAAGGATTATTTCACAACCTCAACACCTCAGGGTCTCACCTCAGTGTCTGGGAAAAGTGGTAGACGACTGCAAGTAGGTGGAAGGTGGTGTGAAGTTAGTCAGAGATTATCAAGCTCCGAGCTCTAAGCTAAGCTTAGCAACAGCACATGTGATCATCACCAGGAGCATTCTGAAGACCACAGAATGGGGAGGCAATTCGACTAGCCATGAGGCACAGGTGCTTGGCTGGAGAAAACAGCCAAGTGAGAGCAGAGTTTACAGAGAGGAAAAGTTTTGCAGTGTATGCAGCTGGCTCCCTTGCACACTCCTCTGTCAAACAAACAATGGAGTAAAAGTGTGAGTTGTCCCCTGTAATGTAGTGGGGCATGGATGCACACACTTTGAATTTGCTCAACATCTTTCCTAATCTTTTATACACTATATTGCCAAAAGTATTCGCTCACCCATCCAAATAATCAGAATCAGGTGTTCCAATCACTTCCATGGCCACAGGTGTATAAAATCAAGCACCTAGGCATGCAGACTGTTTTTACAAACATTTGTGAAAGAATGGGTCGCTCTCAGGAAGAGCTCAGTGAATTCCAGCGTGGAACTGTGATAGGATGCCACCTGTGCAACAAATCCAGTCGTGAAATTTCCTCGCTCCTAAATATTCCACAGTCAACTGTCAGCTGTATTATAAGAACGTGGAAGTGTTTGGGAACGACAGCAACTCAGCCATGAAGTGGTAGGCCACGTAAACTGACGGAGCAGGGTCAGCGGATGCTGAGGCGCATAGTGCGAAGAGGTCGCCAACTTTCTGCAGTCTCAGTCGCTACAGACCTCCAAACTTCATGTGGCCTTCAGATTAGCTCAAGAACAGTGCACAGAGAGCTTCATGGAATGGGTTTCCATGGCCAAGCAGCTGCATCCAAGCCATACATCACCAAGTGCAATGCAAAGCGTCGGATGCAGTGGTGTAAAGCACGCTGCCACTGGACTCTAGAGCAGTGGAGACGCGTTCTCTGGAGTGACGAATCGCGCTTCTCCATCTGGCAATCTGATGGACAAGTCTGGGTTTGGCTGTTGCCAGGAGAACGGTACTTGTCTGACTGCATTGTGCCAAGTGTAAAGTTTGGTGGAGGGGGGATTATGGTGTGGGGTTGTTTTTCAGGAGCTGGGCTTGGCCCCTTAGTTCCAGTGAAAGGAACTCTGAATGCTTCAGCATACCAAGACATTTTGGACAATTCCATGCTCCCAACTTTGTGAGAACAGTTTGGAGCTGGCCCCTTCCTCTTCCAACATGACTGTGCACCAGTGCACAAAGCAAGGTCCATAAAGACATGGATGACATGGATGATGGAGTCTGGTGTGGATGAACTTGACTGGCCTGCACAGAATCCTGACCTCAACCCGATAGAACACCTTTGGGATGAATTAGAGCGGAGACTGAGAGCCAGGCCTTCTCGTCCAACATCAGTGTGTGACCTCACAAATGCGCTTCTGGAAGAATGGTCAAAAATTCCCATAAACACACTCCTAAACCTTGTGGACAGCCTTCCCAGAAGAGTTGAAGCTGTTATAGCTGCAAAGGGTGGACCGACGTCATATTGAACCCTATGGATTAGGAATGGGATGTCACTTAAGTTCATATGCGAGTCAAGGCAGATGAGCGAATACTTTTGGCAATATAGTGTAGATGCCCTTTCATAGTCTTGGTGGTGCACTCCACTTTGTCACTTGACTTACCCAAGCCAAACCTTGGCATGATTTCACACAGAGCTTCAGAACGTCCGCAAAAAAAGTTGTTCCCGTAGCATCAGCAATGACGCAGCATCGAGTTCCCTTGAAAGGGAATTGAATATCCAGATATAATGGTACATGGTCCCATATTAAAATACTTGAGTAATCAGTGGTAGTAACAGACGAGTTCAAGGTGTTATCTATTAAAAAATAATCTATTCTTATGTATAACTGATGGACCTGAGAGAAGAAACAGAATGTTTTAAATGTAGGATTATGAACTCTCCACTGTTCAACCAACCCATTCTGGTTCATAAAGTCAGAAAAAGATTTTGACATAGCTGAGCTAGGACTAGATCTATCAAGCACTGGTCAAGTACACAAAAATCAACAAATGCAAATTCAAATGAGGCATGTTACTAAGTAATCTGTTGGGGAATTTAACTTCACCAAAGTTAGGTGCATAGATGTTTACAAGCAGCACCTTTGTTTTCATTAACATGCCTACAACTTTAAGGTTTCTGCCATTTTTATCAGCGATAACATCAGTCGATTGAAAATAAATATTTTTACTGATTAAAATAGCAACTCCTCTGGATTTAGAGTTAAAGTTAGAATGAAAGACATACCCTATCCAAAGAGCCTGCAGCCTGTAATGATCTTTAAATTTGAGATGAGTCACTTGCAAAAACACTTGGTTAAGCCATTTCAGATGGCTAAAAACTTTACCACGTTTAGATGGGCTTCTAATACCTTGTATATTCCAGCTAATGAAAGGAATAGATGTGCTTACACCAAGAGTTAACAGAACACGTAAAAGTATATAGTAGTTTTTGTACTATGGTTATATACATTGCATATACATTGTCATATACATATACATGCAAGTAAGAAATTTCTGTAAATGGGTATACAAGTAATCTAGAAACTGGTTTCCATTCTTCCAAATCGTTTTTCAACAAAGTTTTCCATAAGCCTCTCCAGTGATTCTCCATTATGCTGCTAGTTTTATTAAGTCCATTTCATCAATGCTGTCATCCCATTTGGGCTCTAGCACAATCTCTTGTGTCATTTGTACATACTGCTTGAACAAAGACTGTGTCATACGTTGGATCATTGTACAAAGTAAAGGAATTATACGGCATGACAAAAACATACATTGATGAAATGGACTTAATAAAACTAGCAGCATAATGGAGAATCACTGGAGGAACTACCTTGCTGATAGTACTATTGATACAATATTACTATCAGCAAGATATTTCCTAGCCTTAACAAAACAGCCCTCCAATTTGAAGAAAATAACCAGGAGAACCAGTCATTTGATGGTTTGTAAGTAATTTCTATATGTTCATCTCTAAGATCTTTCAATTGCATCAGTACCTTACTCAGATTACCTTCTGGTCCCGTGTGCATTGGAATGTAAGTACACTGGTCACCAAACATAGTACACACTCTTTCATCGGAAGCTCTCTTGTCCAAGATAAATCTGTTTTGTAGTGCTATTGCATATGTTGTGTGTAGTTGTTCTTGAATCAAGCCCAATGCCTGTATTGAGAAGTTCATAAAATGCTGTTGATTGTACCAAATATAGTTAATCCACCATACGTTCTTTGGAATCTGGCCCCATGGTAAAAGAATATTAATGCCCCTGCTCCTGCATATCCCATAACAATATGCTCAATAGGAACTCCCACTGGAACCCTTCTCCAGTCTATATTCCTTGTTGAATCGCTCTAATCCACCTTTGGTTTGCTGCTTAGTAGGCCCTCTTGTAGGCATAATACTTGGAGCTTGAGATGTCCTATCATTACACAGTCTTTGAAGACTTTGACATACACCCAGTGCCCTGGTTGCACTGTTCTCAGTTCTTCATCAGTTTCGCTCGTTCTCCCTTCAGTGGTACCTTTCACCTGTTGAAATAGAGCTCGATGTATCTCAGTGCCTTACCTAATTGCCAAATTCTTTGTTACAGGCATAGGTCGTCCAGTAAGCATTTCATGCGGGGTTAGATGCATCAAAGATTTTAAAATCTATGGATGAAAATTAAATGAAAACAAAAATGTTATGAGTGGGTAAAAAGAGAAACACAGTCTCACTCATACAGACACAGATGATGATGACTTACAGTGTCTGACAGTAATCTATAGCCATTATATTCATGACAACATAAACCTGTGTATATAAATCTAGTTTGCATTCTCATACTCATTAATGCTAATGGCAAAGCTTGCAACCATTTCATCTTTCCAGCCTCGCAAATCTTAGCTAGTTTAGCCTTCAGCGTTCCATTAGCTCTTTCCACCATTCCTTGTGATTGTGGATGATAAACACATCTCAACCTATGCTTTATTCTCAGGTTCTGGAATACTCTTTGAATCACATAGTTCACAAAATGACTGCCACTGTCAGAGCTAATTTTGTCTGGAATTCCAAACCTTGAAATAACATCTTTGCACAAGAACTCAGCATCTGCCTTAGCTGTTGGGTGTGCTAAATCTGCTAAACCACCAAGACATACCTTTTCCTTCACCTCAACCATGCCCATGAATTCAATAATCAAGTGTCTGAATGGTCCATCTGGTTCTACACACACAAAAATAGAGGTATTGTTTCTGTACCTTAAAGTACATTTGCCACAAGAGTACCCTGTAAGGTACAAGAAATGGTCCTTAGGGTGACAACTGTGGACCCTTGTTTTAATTTAAAGGTACAAAATCAGTTCTTACAACAAAGGGTACATAATTGTACTTATAAATAGCTGAAGGTACAGACAAATTATGCAAATCACAAAATCTTAATTAAAATAAAAAGTGTCTATATTGAAAATTAAAAAGTGGTAAAAAATGACAAAAAAAGTGGTAAAGTGGTAAAAATTTACAATGGTAAATTTCCATCCATTTCATGGCCAGTATGACCTATATAAGTTTCATTAGTAAATTAGCTGGGATTTTAGCTAGTCTTCATTACACTGTTTTTTTGCAGATTATAAACAGATAGATTAAAAATATCATATCAATATAGGATCATGATATGGTCTATTCAAATTCCAAGAATATAGCCCTTTTCACACTCTGGTAAAGGACCTGGTAAATTAATAATATGCTGGTAAACTGGCTCTGGCAATCTTATGTGAACAGCACATTTACCGGCATTGTTTACTGGCTTTGATGTGATGTGATGTGTGATCAGTGCTCTCATGTCATTATTTTTGAAAGAAATAGAATAGCAACCATAGATTTTAAAGGCAGCTGCCATGACGCGATGACCAATCAGCGATTTGTGATCTATGGGGGCTGTGAAACTTTTTGTTGTTATATTCAGCACACACTTCACAGTGCGCAGGCCTATGGTCAACCATATGGGCCAAATAAGGTGACCACCATGCCTTTTGAATCCTTTTGCGCAATAGCTCAAACCATGCGCATCATTAATCAAAGAAGTGAGAAGTTTACTCCAAATGGGAGTAGAGTGTCTGGATGGATCAGGCAGGTCTGGAAACATGAAATGGTCACACTGGAAACATACTGGGAGCTCGGGAGTGGGGCGTATAGACAGATATAGACAGAGAGAGAGAAAAATATTAGGTATGCTTGTGTTTAAAGACAATGTAGATTGTGTGCAAAGTGCAGGCAGGGACTCTGGCAAGACTAATGATGACAGCATAACTAAAAGGGAGAACCAGAAGGTGAGATGAAGGCTTCCCAGGACATAAAGTGTCCAACCACTTAACCGTAAGTAAACCTGAGCAGCTTGCAAGGGTGGTAAGGTGACAGCATTCAAACATCACAGTACACCAAACACTCTATGCCCATGAACCTTCTACATCTGTTCATTTACCTAAGAGAAACTATACAATGACAGCTTGAATGAACAAATGTGTTTCAGCCCAGATCAAAAGAAAGTGAATGTGTATATAATTTAAATTAAAATATAAAGTCTACAGAACTTGAAATATGAGAAAGAAAACATGATAGTTGAAAGTTCTGTATAAAAAAACACCATACTTTATTGCACATTTATATATACAGGTTTATGTTGTCATGAATATAATGGCTATAGATTACTGTCAGACACTGTAAGTCATCATCATCTGTGTCTGTATGAGTGAGACTGTGTTTCTCTTTTTACCCACTCATAATGTTTTTGTTTTAATTTCATTTTCATCCATAGATTCTAAAATCTATATAGACTAGAACAAAGATTAATGACTGTTCATGTTATGCACATTTTGATATATACATTTGTTATATACTAGTTGCCAAAAAAGCAAAAAGTGTTGACACAAAATGTGAGATCAGTTTACATCTAAAGTGTCTTTCACAAGTGTTAATAACTTCAGGTTGTCAGGTAAAACTCTAATGTTGCTCATATTCAAATTCTTGATAACATAATTAGCACATTTTTAACTATACAGTATACAGTTATAGAAGAGCACTGGTGTCACTATCTGGATGGGTTCCCTTTTGAGTCTGGTTTCTCTCATATGCTAAGAGGTTTCTTCAGACATATAAATAATATAAATATCAGTAGGTCTGGCTAAAAGTGTCTGGTAAAATGCAGTAAATGTAATTGATTTACGTTTCAAAATATTTTACCATTAAGCCAATCAAATTCATGTTCAGATGTCAAGTTTAACCTAATAGGGTTTGCCTAAATGTTCTGCCAGATATTTGTACCGTCATGCTTATAGTTATAGTTAATCAATTTGTTGCTGTACATATCTGTAACTATAAAAATGCACAGGAATTGATATGGTACAGTCTGCTATATATTGAAGTTGCTTTCAAATTTTTTGCCTGTGAAGAATAATTTCCTGCTACATGGAAGATTTATATGCCCTCATTTACAATGTACAAAAGTATGTCAGCTGGGCATTACAGAAGGGGTGTTTGTTGTATTGTTGATAGATATATTATAAGTGACTTATTATTCATCACTTTCTCCTTTGAATTCAACTGTACTGTTTAGATCAAAGAGTATACATACCATTCAATGTACAGTTATTAAGCAACTTATGAAACATGATGCTTTTTGGAACTTCTCTTTTTTGTGGATGAGTTATTGACAGATTACTGTTGTGGACATTTTAATAAAGTCATATCTTTACACAAAACGACCTTGTTAGAAACCAGATATTGCTATATTATAGTGTCCCCTACTGTTGACGTGCTGGTACTGAACAAATAGCACAAACAGAATAAAATCAATCAAGAGAATGCAGAGAAACTTTACTAAAACTGTACAATGACACAATCTCCTCAAAAATATCTAATAAAAAAAGCAAGAGCAGAGAATAGTTGGCATTTTCTCTGCTCTTGATTGATTTTTTTTTTTAGATATTTATAAATATATACAAAAATATTCTTTCTCTACAAAATATCCTTTGCAGAAACATGGGTTGTACAATTCTCCATAAATGAATTATGCCAAAATACAAAAAATGCATAAGAATTAACACAGAATTTGTGGTCATATGACAGCTATCAAGCAGGTAATAAATATAATTTTGCATACACATATGTAACTGAGGACTGTTAAAGATCACATTTCATTTGGATTTTATGCAAGACATCGGTGAGATGAGAAACAAAACACAAACATAATAACACCAGTGCAAGTGTACAGTACATCTAAATCATTATATACAGACATCTATGTGCATAAAGGTACCAATTTACAGAGTCAGATATGTGTCCCTGTGAGAAAGAAGAGTGGCTGATCCTCTTTGGCATTAGCCGTTTGAAACTCGTCGCTCAGACGGAACCGCCACTCGTCTTCCAACTCCAGCCGAACAACTGTCTGACGGAGAGCACTGCGGTTTGGGCAGATTACGCACAGAGTTGCCCCTATGTGAGTGAGAGATTAAAACCAAAACTAATATCTTAGTAGTCTTGCAGTCACACACAGAAGAATCTTTAAAACATCTCAGAAACATACATTTGATTTAAAGCAACTCCCTGTCTGGTATTTCACCACAGCTCCAAATGTTATTGTTCATTCTACTACATAGTACATAGTAAAGAGCATGTATATACATACCAGTCCATCTCATCGCATTCATATGTTCATTTACACCTATGGATAATTCACACTGTATGGCCAAAAGTATGAACACCTGATTATCACAACCATAGGTTGGTCTTCCCCAAATTTTTTGCAACAAAGTTTTAAGTTTGCAGTTATATAGAATGTTGCTGTATGCTGTAGCATTAAGACTTCCTCTTCACTAGATCTGAGAGGTGCAAACCTGTTCCAATATGACAATGCACAATGCACCTTGTGCACAATGTGAAATCCCTAAAATATGGTTTGCCATGGTCGGTGAGGAGGAACTCAAGCAGCCTAAACCTTGACTTCAGCCCCACCTTTGTTATGAATTAGAACATAGTGACACTGAAATCCAGTAGAAAGCCTCCCTAGAAGAGTGGAGGTTATTATAACAGCAAAGGGGGACTATACAGACTATATAACCATGTTCTCTTGAGTTTAAGGGGTTATATCTCTGGTTTAGATATTACCTTGGCAAATATGACTGTTTCTGAGTATACTTATGTTCACATTTGACAGATCTTTACATTTCATATCACAGATTTAGACATGTTTTTTGTACAAAATGTAGAACAGTTTAGGAATGTATTTGTTTGTTTTTTAGTAAATTATTATGAAAGTCCAAAAACTTGGACATGGACGGTTTACATTAATATACTATATGTATATATGTTTTTGTATATACTTGAATCAAACAACCTTCTACAATTCCATTTATTATGATATGCTAGTGATATGATATGCTACTTAAGAAAATCCTTTTACCTTTCAGAAACTGGAATTTCTTGAGGAAACCTGGTGTGACGAAAGAGTCACAGAAGTAGAGCAGGAGCCCACTGAAGAACAAACCTGCTGTGCTGATGTTGACTGAGTGTGGTCTTGAGCTGACAAAACACACTGTTACCTGTGGGACAAACACACCAAACACAGACACACACACACCCAAATGCCCACAGACACACAGAAGGGATTAGAGCATAGCTCTATCTGTATCACTATGATTCAGGAATAACTTACACATGATGCAGTTACCAGCAAAAATTGGAAAGCATTAAGGAATTGATGCATTTATTTTAAAAGTTGTATTAAACCGAAATAAATATAAAAATTAGTGGCATAACAGCAATGTATTAGTACTATTAATAAATTGCAAGTCCATATGCTTACAGTTCATTAATGGCTTGGAGTCCATAATATGCTGTTTTTAAGAATCAGTATCTATCCCTCATCATTATATATATATATATATATATATATATATATATATATATATATATATATATATATATATATATATATATATATATATATATATTCATTCAGGAATCAGTAGGCCTACCTCAGGGCCCAGGTTGAGGTAGCAGTCGACAGAAAGGACAGGATGGCTATAATTGCCAGTGCTCAAGGGGAAAAGCCGTTGACTTGTGTGTTGGAGGTATTTCTCCAGCAGAAGCTGACCTGGAGTAGCCAGGAACAGGTGCTTGCTATCGGGGGCACAGATATACTGAGATGGCTGTACTGTGGTTGGTACATCAGTCATCTGTAAGACGATTTATATATCATTAGCTTCCGGTTCTCTCTTTTAAAGAAACATAAGTAATGAAACATAATGTTGAAAGTTGTTGCTGATAATTGAAAGTTGATAAATGAAATCGAATGTTGAATAGTTAGCAATTTGTTTGGTTTTGGGAAATGCTACCAAAAGCTCTGCCTGTATAATCTGCAATAAAAGTATGTTTAGGCTGGATTTTAGGATTTTATGTTGTTTTTTTTTTTAGTTTCTTTAGTTATTCCCAAAACCAGAAAAAAACATAAAGGTCTATTTAATTTCAATTGTTAAGAATGAAGCTTTAAATTTAAAATAGTTTAAAAAAAGTGCCCTTAGCAAAGTTCTGCTTTTGTTTCTGTTTTTCTAAACAATAAAATAAATAAAATAAAAAAAAAACCCATCAGTATCAACCTTTGTCTTGATGATGAATGTACGATATCCCCCGATGGCAATCTGCTTCTTCATTACACTAAAGTTGTTAAAACGGAAAATTAGAAGTCCAGCACTGTGGACGCGAAGGTTGAAGTCTACATCATCACACATAAATCTGGAGAAGGCAGAGATAGGAGAAGTAAACAAATAGTGTGAGTAATATTAGTAATTGTTTCTGTTATGTTTTAACCCTCAGGGACAGAAAAGAGGTGCTCACCTGTGTTGATTGTACTGCACATCATGAGTGAGGTCCACGTTGAGGAGCAGGAAATCATGTAGGTGTCTACGTGAGAAGGGCTCTCTCCTTTGTCCAGTGCCAGCTCCACGGCTTGACCACTTCCTCAGACCACACAGGCCATACTGAGTAATATCTGGTGATGACTCCATGTGCTGCAGCACCTGCTTCAGTGACACATTCCTCTCTTGTCCAGCAGTACCACTGCACACACACACACACACATACACACACATACAAAGTGCATACATGCAAAAACAAAACTAAGCCAAATCAAAGAATTTAAATTTTTTTTTACTGCAATTCACTCTATGATTTGGGAAACATTCTGAACAATCAAACTATACTACAAAAAAATTCTAAAAAATGATTATAATAAGTAGAAAGGGTCAGTCAGCAATTAGCTTAACAAGTGCAAACAAACATATATGAGCACAAGATTAAAGATAATGTACGTAAACATTTCTAGATAGAAAGCACCTCTTCGGGTCAATGTCAACACTGTTCCACATGACACAGGAGTCATCTGCCAAAATGATAAAGGGCCAGACATCTTGAGGACAACTGCCATGCTCCACTCGCCGACTGCGCTCCAGCTCCAGATTATGATAGGACAACTCTTTTATTAGGAAATGTGCTGCTCCTGTAACGGAGAGAAAAAAAACAGTAGGAGATTATACACTCTGCATGGCAAAAATTCCCACCACAAATTATGAAAGCATAGTATTGAAAAGCTTGTGCTGTGGTGCAACATTAATCTGGGAATTACAATGTTTTATTTTTTACCTATTCCAGCACCATTGAAGATGGTGGGCAGCACTAACATAATGTGATTAGGCCAGTATTTCTTATAGACAGCCATCTCATATTCTTTGATGACCAGTATGTGAAGGTGGGAGGCTCCATCCATGGCATGATACAGGTTAAACAGGCCATGCTCATGGCGACCCGTGGTGGGTGTAAATATCGGACTCTTTATACAATCAGGATTCTACAAGCAGAAAATACAAGTTAAAATTAAGTTTCTGTTCATTTCAATTTTACTTAAATGTGCCTTTTGAAGGTGGGTGGATATTATAAGTTAAAGATGATGACAATAATGGCCCCTACCCAATCAGAGGTAAGAGGGAGTCTCATGCTCTCAAGCTGGCCTCCTGGTTGGCTAAAGGAGAAATGATGTTCTTTGGATTTAGGGATTATGAAATAGAGCTGTATCTCCTCCCCAAGTAGCAGATGAGAGAATGTGAAGGCATGCAGGGTAGACTCACACAGCTGAAACACAACACATACACACAAAACAAAATTACTGGGCAGACATAAATGTGCTGAACATTGGAAAATGTCGATTTTGTTGAAAATTACATCTTATCATACGATCTCACCTGGTATCGAGGATTGAATCCCATGTACTGATGGCACTGCTCACAGTGATGGTAAGTATTATATGCTGCATATTTGGAGAGTTTTATTCGGGTTGTACGGCGACGAAGGTATACATCTTCCTGACGTCGGGGGTTTCCTTAAAAAAAAAAGAACTCCTGAATCTCTGAATCTACTGTATGCCAAACAATTACTACAAGACTTTTTTCCTGCAAATCAAAATGGTATTATAGAGTATGTTATTCCTTTAAATATATATATATATATATATATATATATATATATATATATATATATATATATATATATATATATACACTACTCACAAAAAGTTAAGGATATTTGGCTTTTGGGTGCAATTTATGGAAAATGTAAAAAGTTCATGCTACAGTGATATATCATGAAAGTAGGGCATTTAAGCAGAAGCATGCAATGGTGATTTCCTCATCTCAAACAATTTATTGAAACAAAAGCCAACAACAGTGGTGGGTATACCACAACAAAAAATGTCAATGTCTCAATAATTTGTCATGTGCCCTTGACCATCAATTACAACTTGACAATGACGTCTCATGCTGTTCACGAGTCGACTTATTGTCTGCTGAGGCATGGCATTCCACTCTTCTTGAAGGGCGGCCCTCAGGTCATTGAGGTTCTGGGGTGCAGAGTTACGAGCCTCTACACGGCGACTCAGCTGATCCCATAGGTTTTCTATGGGATTCAGGTCTGGAGAAAGTGCAGGCCACTCTATTTGAGGTACCCCAGCCTCCAGCAGCCGTTCCCTAATGATGCGACCTTGATGAGCTGGAGCATTGTTGTCCATGAAGATGAAATTAGGCCTGTGTTGTTCATGTAGGGGCACAATGACTGGATTAATGATGTTATTCAGGTAGTATTGGCTTGTCACTGTACCATTCACAAAATGTAGGGCAGTTCTGTATTGAGTAGACACACCTGCCCAGACTGTACCACCACCACAACAGTGGCTGACATCAGTAGCTTGACGTCTCCAACATCGTTGGCGGCCATCATTTCTGCTCAACGTGAATCGACTTTCATCAGAGAACAGCACTGAGGCCCACTGGTCCCTCATCCAGCATAAATGCTCCCTGGCCCATGCAAGATGATGACACCTGTGCCTGGTGGTGTGGTCAGGTACCCTTGTAGGTCGTCTAGCACGCAGACCAAGCTGATGTAAATGGTTTCGAATGGTCTGACGTGACACTTGGGTGCCTCTCACCTCCCTTAAATGTGCCTGGAGTTGAGAGGCATTCATCATCCAGTTCCGCAGGGCACTGTTCACAATGAAGCAGTCATCAACGTGGGATGTGGCCAAAGGACATCCACTTCTATGCCTTTCTGTGACTCTTCCAGTCTCTCTGTCACAACCTGCTGATGACACTCTGTGACACTCTAAGCTCAGTGGCCACTACCCTCTGAGAACATCCTGTTTGAAGCCTTGCAATGGCGAGGTACTGTTGATCAATTGTTAGGTGTCGTTTTGGTCTCATGATATCAAAATGTGAACAGCATGATGAAGAGGACTGTTTAAATACCAATTCTAACTGAACCAGAAAATTTATTGGTCGATTCATGGATCAAACACCAGTTGTGAATTTTGCCGTTAAGCACCTTGTTAGAGAACAGCAAGTTATGAAAAAAGTACTGAACAGTTGGACATGTGCATTCAAAAGTGTAGAGAAGGTCAAATTAAGTTCACCTGTAAAGATTATAGTGCATTTTAGGTGCATCCTGAAATTTTACCCAGAATCCGAATATTCTTAACTTTTTGTGAGTAGTGTATATATATATATATATATATATATATATATATATATATATATATATATATATATATCCTTACGTTCTACGTTAAGTGTAAAGTCAGGAGAGTAGATGGCACTGATGTCCTCGTATTTGGGGTCATGAATGGTAGAGTCAAAAGGCATTCCTTTCAAGGTGTCAGCATTGGGCCATGATGCATTGGCCTGATGATACTTTACCACCTCAGACTGGCAATCTGGAGAGAGGTGTTACGGAATATGTAATTTATATAATTAATATGCTTTCATGGTAATCTGAATTTGAAATATACAACTGATCATCTGAGGTTATATACTAACTGTAGTTGATGTCCTCTTCATCAAAGATGTCCACCTCCATGAGCCTGATCAGCATGCGAGAGAGAATACCAAGGAACTGCAGATATGCACCAGTCTTTCCAACCTGCAGATACACAATACAAGGCCATCTTTATCAGCTGAAGCTAGATTCTAAATTATATAACACATGGGTAGTTTCAATACACTGTATATCATACATTCAAAATTAGATTTTAAGTGCAATGTGCTATTATAGTATTAATCCATTAATGTGTCCGTAATTATACAGAGCTGATGCTTACTTGGGGTGGCCCACTGAGGAGCAGCCTGCGAGGGTGAAAGTTGTCGGTGCGTCCCTCTGCCCAATTGCTGCTGTCCATGTGCTGAGGTTTGGGCACAGTCCACTGCCGGTAGTACAAAGACTGTTCTGTACATGTCATAATCTTGCTGAGGAGGGGCCTGAAAGAGCTGGCCCACTCTACACATGGGTGTGGAAGGAAAGACATCGGCTTAGGCAAGCCACTGGCATCCACACTGGTGAGGAGATCATATAGAGCTTTGGGGAGGAGGACTACAGGCGGCCTGTTTGTGTTATGTGCCCAGGAGCAGCAGGAGGGCTGTGAAGAAGTCTGCGAAGATGACAGGAAGCCAGGAGAGGTGGATTTTGATGACTGACTTGGTTTGTTAGGATATAACTCATCCTGGGTTTGCTGGGAGTGATCCTGACCAAGGAGTGTACCACTCACTGAAAGAAAATGCAAGAAAAACAAAAAATCTGTCTAGATAGAAATTTCCTCATTGATGCTGATTTTAAATATTATAATTGGATTTAATGAGCAATGTGATGACCCCAGGGTTAAAATAACTTGACTGGGCATGCTATCTTCTATGAATAATCTCTGTTCATGTCAAAAAACATAAAATGAATACAGTTTATCATCATATGATAGGCTGTGACAGGTAACTAGAGCAATTTTATAAAATATATAAATGACTTTTGTGGAACTTTGTAGTGAGTATTCATTTAATACTAGCTCTTTCTATTTGAATCCCAGATAAACAGAAAGACAATGTTTTTAATTTGTTCTAAGCGCTAATACAGCAGAGCAACTGACCATCCACTACAGACTCTTCCTCCTCATTGTCGGTGCTGCTGAGTTTATCAGGATCACTCTCGGACTGGTCACTGGACACATGCAGCCCCTGCTGTCTCTGCTCTTCCCCACGCACCAAGTATGCAGCTAGACCAAGTTCCTGCTCCAGAGCTGTACGCTGCAGAGCACAGCAGCTTATTACACGCTCATCACAGTATTTCAGGGACCTGAGTATCACAGGATCAACAAGACACAGTGAGAATGGATGGTATTTGTAAGTAAATTGTGGTAAGGTGAACAGTGGACAAAGACTGCCAAACTATCAACAGATATGTCAGAAGGAATATGAATTATCATAACACGAAGATAGTCTAGCAGCTACCAATACATTACAACCGAGCAAATCTAATAGCTCATGACATAATGGTGCTAATAGTGTTACTGAAATAACTTTCCATAAATCAGAACTTGTGTTATTTGAAGGTTATATACCTTGGCAATGACTCCCCCATTGGATCCATACCAGTAAAGATGAGGATGCAAGGCAAAGCCTCTAAATCAAGGTATGTGCGAGGAGTCCAGTCTGGGTCCTGAATCTTCAGCCATACCTACACACATGTAATCCAGGTATGTTCAGCATCAGTCAAATGTAGAAATCTCTTTAGCCAATTAAGAAGAACATGTAGTGTACAGATACCCTCAGCTGGCCCAGAAAGTGCTTGCCCACAATGATCCCAGATGTAGGGTCTCCCAGCACAATTTCAAAGTGCTTGTGGAGGCCCAGGCGGTCACGTATGTGACACAGACGCTGATGTGCCAGTGCTGCCAGACATGGGAAAGGTATACGCAGCAGGAGCATGTACCCATGGTGGCTGGGGCAGTGTCGTGTTGAGCCCAGCAGACACTGCACTATTTCCAGCGTTTCTACAGATGTGTGCTTCTGCAGCTGGACCTGGCCTCTGGCTGCAGCTAACAGAGCCATGGAATAGTGCTGAAGAAGCACTTGGGTGCGGATTACAGAGCTGTGTAATTTTGGAAACCTTGAAAAGGAAAAGTTCTTACTTTGAGTACATTTGTTGTTATAAAAACCTGATTTAGATTTCTACATTTTACAATATATGAATGTGTATTCCTCTTGTGCACATAATATGCATGTATGCATGGTGCAGTGTCAAACAAGAATACACAAAAAGTGTAAAAGAAAAGAAAATCTCACAGTATGATTGTAGTAAAGAGAATGAAAACGAAGCCTAGAACAAGTTAGGATAAGGAAGCTGTGTGTGCAGTTGTTGAGGCATTTTGTGTCAACATTATTCTGATTCTCAGAGAGAAAACAATAATGTTTTTAGCTTATCATGTGAAATGTATTTTATTTCATTTTTAATGTCTATTCATATATTTCTATGTGAATATGTGAGAACAAATTAAATAATTCTATTCCATGCACTTATAATCTCCCTCCATTAATTCACTGTTACTATTTTGAAAGTTGGTTGCACATATTCTGCCAAATGATATGCAAACTGCAACATTTCACATAAAGTAATTCACAGCACAGCAGATTTGCACAGAACATAGCTAGAGATACATAGAAAAGATTATGAAGTATCAACAACAGTGATACTTGTCACCTCTCTTCCAGAGCAGTTACCATGCTCTCAAATGAACTGTCAAAGCGCAGCAGAGGCAGGCCACTTCCTGATCGTGTGGATTCCAGCAGCTCAGACACGCCAAAGTATTTTGTTTTCTCATGGTACAGATCAACATCCTATGCAAAAACATATATCACATACCTGTCAAAAACTTTACAGGGACTAGAACATTTGAAATATAAACAAATATTCGGGTGTTTAAGATGTTTGTTAAACACCATATGGCCAAAAGTATGTAGACACCCAACGACCATGCCCCTATGCCCACAGGGGAATTGTCATGCTGGAATGGGTCCCTTAGTTTCAGTGAAGGGAAGTCTTAAAGCTACAACATACAAAGACTTTCTAGACAATTGTGTGCTTTGAACTTTGTAGGAAGACCCATACATGGGTGTGACAGTAAGATTTCTGTATACTTTTTGCCATATAGTGTACTTATGTCAAATAGTGTACTTAATACATTATTAAATCCTGATGGCCAGTGGATTTCATTGTAGGGGCTGATGCGTGTGTACTGAGTCTGCAGGGCAAAGGGGAATGAGGTGACATGAAGAATCAGGACATTGTGTGCCTCTTGAATATGCTTGCAGTTTAGCAGACTGTCCACCAGACCTGAGCTGGACAAGCCACCCACCCTTCCACACTGTTCACTGAAAAAGACAGAAAGAAAGAGTTTTAATAACATCTAAGCAAGTAGATTTGGACAAACAGTCGATAGCAGATTTGTTAGATAGTAGTATTATTACCTGCTAACGTCCCAGTGTGCATGGTCATGCACCAGTATGAAGAGAGTATATGGGTTCAACTTTGATTTCTGAATGAGACCGTCGATCTTAGCTACAGCAGCCTGATCTAATTTTATCACATACTGCTCAGCGTCCTTTGGGCATAAACAGTCCTGGTCCATGCCTAACTCTTGAAGGACCCCTTGCATAAATAACAACAGAGAACATGTAGTACCAAGGACTTGGTGATACAGTATTACCATTAAAATCAACAGAGTTTGAACTCTATTTGCAAGTTGGAATAAAAGCTTAATCATCTACCTGAATTCCACAGGTGCAGGACCACTTGCTGGAAGGTCACCTCAGAAGGAGGCACACAGATTAAGAATTCCACCTTGTCAAAAGAGCCAAGGTCCAGGTTGTGCGTGCTGGAGTCAGCAATTGCACATACATGGGACAACAGCTTCCGTGCCACTGCTAGCTGAATGGGCCGAATCTTATGCCACTCAACCTGATATTCTGTGAAAGGAGACAATGGACAATGAATTCACTCCAAATAAGGTACAGTATTATATACTAAGGCAATGTGTCACATGTGATTCACCTGTGCACAGGGCTTCTGCAGAGCATTCCTTTCCAGGTGTCTGAGCTGGAAGGCTGTAAGTCTCTGCATTGACTTTCTCCAGCAAACTTTCCACATTTTCATCTAATGAGGTCATTTTTACATGAGGATATGTTTAAAACATACACACAATAACTGCACTACTTTGCATACTCTGTACTACTACTCTGCAAACACAATAACCACACTCACTGTACATCTTTGTGTGCATACTGCACCGTCCCTGATATTCCTGATACAACTGAATATCTATATTTGCCTTTTATATCTATATATTTATCTTAAGTATGCACACTGTACATACTGTATTTATTGTCATTACTAAATATTTATTTTCCCTTTTTATATCTACATATATGTACATGTATTTTTCTATATATTATATATGTTTATACATATATTTAATTATATATTATACAAATATTTACATATATACATATACATATATTTGTATATATTTGCATATCCGATAACTATTGGATTTTCATGTCTTATCATGTCTTAATTTCTACTATGTTAGTTTTTATCCTTCCTATTTTTCTCTAAATATTGTATGTATATCCCTATATTTTTTCATGTCCACACACTTTTTAAATTTACTTCTTTCTTCAAAATGTAGGACAGTCATTAAAAGCATTTCACTATATGTTGTACTGTGTATGATTTCGTATGTGATAAATAAAATTTGAATTTGAATTTGAAAACAGAATTGAAATTTAATGCATAGCTTAAGCAGTCTTTTCTGCTCATCTAGGCTCATTTTTCTTGACACAGGTTAAAATGTCAGTACTGGAAATTGACCCCTAATCTGCATTAGAATAATCAAAAGAGACTTACCTGGACCTAGGGAGCTAACATAGGCATCTAATTCAGCAGTCATCCCAGAGGAAAGCTCCTGACTGATTTCTCTCACACATTCGCTTGGGGAGAGCATACTCTCTGCAAGAGCTCGTGCTTGGTGCTTCCCTGTTGAGAAACACAGCTGTATAGCTCAAAAAGAGAACCACTCTGTGTTCACTTGTCAGTTCTCTTCAATGTCCAATCTACTGAAAACTTATTGAAAGGCTTGATGAGTTTTAAAATTTATATCACATGCTACAACCTTCATAGTCACCTCTCTACAACCTTAATTGAAACTAATCATTCTTACTGATATTTCTGTACAAATGTGGACTTTTATTCCACTTTTCTTTAAGGACAAGGATTTCAGGATTTCTTTAAATTTGGTGCTGGGGTTTTTTTTTCTTTCAATTTCTGAATGTTCACTGTTACGAATGGTTGGCCTGGTAATAGGAATCCTTAGTTTAGTTTAGTTTCTAAAAAAACACAATTAACTGAACACTATCTATATCATTTTTTTTTTACATAAACTGTAAATTGGAGGGAAATTCTTTAAGGTACCAAGGCATTTTTCAGGACTCATTTTTCAGTGAACTATATACAAATTTGACAATTTGTCAAATGCTATTTTATAATAAAATGGTTCCCAGTCATGGTTGTTTTAGCTTTTAATTATGAGTGGAAGACAGAATTAGGTTGTCTATGGCAGTTAGGCAGGCCTATAGGATGAAATGTTAGGTCATGTTCCAGTATTTTGGTAGTATGTCTACTAGCTTACACTCTTACACAAGAGGATTTATGTGACACACTAAGACACCCACCACTTTAATTTGGACTTCACTGTGAAGACACAACAAATATATATGAATTGATTTTTCAATCCATATAGCCAGATAATCCCAGTTAAGATGTGAGGAATGTAAACCTTTTACCTGTAACTACTATGCAGGACTCAGTCTCTTGGCTTCTGCCCATGCAAATGATCACCACAAAATGTGTGTGACTAAGCTTGCCCTCCATTAGCCTCTGGAAGGTGTCTGCAAGTGCCTCAGACACTGAGGGTGCTGTGTCCAACACTAGAACAGAATCACCACAGGAGCTTGTTGCCAGCTTGGCCAACCAAGGGAGCTGAGAGGGGGTTATGGGTTGTGCCAGGCCTGGGAAAGGGGCAGGAAACTGGACATGACTTTGCTGGTACTGACGGATTTCTGTCAGGTGTGACTCACGCCAAGAGTGCATTAGGATCTGCTCCAGGTCTTCCATCAGGGGTATCTGGTCTGGGCCTAACATGAAACATATGATGATCACACTGCACAAGGACCTCTGCACTATATTATAGTTATATCTGCAACAATTAATACAAGTATAAGTATATTTTTTTAATGAAAAACATATTTCTGTGTATGCTACATTCTAGGGGAAAATGAGGGGGTTATTTTAATCCCATCAGTATGGGGTAAAACCTGTATAAAAAATAACACTGCGAAACATATATGTACTTTTTTTCATCTAATGTGGCCAGTCAATGGCTAGTTTTCCTCTGTTGCACAAAAATAGATGGCAAATTAAAAGAAACAACATAAAGTGTATTGCTATCCTAGACACAACAGACACCAATGTACCCTGGAATAGAATCTACAAGCTTTATATCAGTACTGGAAAATAATACTCCTTTAGCTGGTGTTTTGATTATGGTGGTGGAGCATGCTGACTAACACATTGGTCTAATGCAAGATTATCAAACCATGTCAGCAAAATGCCCTCTACAGAAACTGCACAACATTTTTTCATTCGTTTATAGATTTTATTTTTCATTTATTTTTTCCATTGATGTGTCACATGTCTCATAAATAATTTACTTTATTTATATGTAGATCATTATTTACAGACTTCAGATATAAAGTGTAAATAATAAGCTGTGTACTTGTCAGTGTTTCTCACCTAACTGTACCAGATAGTAGACAGTCAACAGGACCTGCATCTCAATGGAGAGCGGCTGGATGGAGGAAGCTCCATATTGCTCATAAACACGTAGAAGATTCTGGGAGCTTCGGTAGCATGCCTGCAGCCAACCATTCACCAACACCTCACTTGTGTTCCCACATAGATGTGGCAGATCCCCATGCCCTACATACACATGCACACACAACACACACCAACTTCATAGCTATTAATGCATATGAGTTTGTCGATTTTAATGTAATGCATTTTGTTTGGATGCTACCATCATAAATGAATAATTTAATTCAATAAAAATGTTATTTGTTTTGTAATTTTAACATGGACTTTGTCACAAAGCAGGTTTTTAGAAAGTGTCAAATTTGAAAGTTGAAAATTTAAAAATCTATTCATAATGCTTAAATAACTTGAATTAGACTGAATGGTATTTTCACCTGTGTATATCTACCTTAAACCACATATTTGCATTAATGGAACATTAACTATGTTTCTCTGTGTATTTATATAGGCTATGGAGAAAATCCGACCTTTAAATATAACTGGCTGTAGTCCACAGGCTTGAAGCAGATTATTAGGCACTGCAACAGACTCCACTGGGGGCATGGAGGGTGAAGACCCTTGAGACACTGAAGTCCCAATGTCTGCCACACACACTAGATCATCAGGTTTAATAGTATAATATTGACAAAAATGGATTTACATCAACACATAAACAATCTAACAGAAATGTCAGAACACTCAAAACTAATGAAGTTAACTAGAAAAAATGAATTACACATTTACTGTAATACCCATGAGTAAACTTCATTTACCATTAAAATCTTTTGCCTTCTATGTGTTTGCATGATGTGCTTTCCTATTCAGGGGCCTCATTAGGAGTTAGCTGAGAACACTTTATTCTAAGGCTAATGAGTCACAAACATCTCTAAAATTACATCTGTCCTCAGAAGATTTTCTGAGTGCATCCACTTGCCTGTGGTTAGGAAGATGGAATTAGTTTTGTACCTGATTTTGTGCCATTGACTGTGTTGGAGGCCACAGGTCTAATACTTGATTCAGTGGGTGCTACGGATTCTGGGGACCATCCCTTGTGTCTCTTTTTGGGTGGTCCTGTGTTTGCCTTGGATCCTTAAAGTGAAGAGGAAATTAGGACACGTACAGAAAAAATGCCTGAAATAAGCCCTTTTATATATATATATATATATATATATATATATATATATATATATATATATATATATATATATATATATATATACATATATACAATAATATGGGCATAAACAATAATATGGGCATTGGGTCTGATAAGATGGGCTTGGATCTGAAAGGAAGCACTTGTTTAATTATATGTTAATTGTGCTGGATTCATATTTGTATGTGTATGTGTGTGTGGGGGGGTCTTCTTAAACCTTAGGGTCACAAACGTGAAGATATTATGTTTTAAACTGCACTCAAATCCCTGTGTCACTAAAGAACTCTTGCATTTTATAGCAGGGAAGAGCTCAAAATAGAGGGTAAAAAGAACAAACAACAGTATTTATGGAGGTGTTAAATTGAGAGGGAAGACATTTTATTACCCCAAACCCTGTCAATACAAAAGCAGAGGAGCAAAAGGACTAGACCATGTAGCTGAAGTTCTTCCTAAAGTATTTTAGTGTAGTTGGGGAATCTCTTTCATGGAGGTGTGAAGGGAAGTGAATTACAATGGCACCCCCCCACCCCCTCATCACTCCCTCCTGAAAGGCACTAAAAAACTTTTTCTACAGTGAAGAGTGAAAACACTAAGTAATAAAACATAAAACACTTTTTGGAAGGTGCTGAACAGTACCTGTGGATCTTCCAGGGCCATTAGCTAGCTGGCCTGGCTGGGGCAGAGGCTGATGGGATACTGGAATGTGGCTGCCATTTGTCACTGTGGAGGACGTTTCAAA